>NW_021604596.1:4300056-4342816 GCF_004785775.1 Grammomys surdaster
CAGCTCTCCACAGAGGCTCACACCTGTACTCCAGCTCTCCACAGAGGTGCACACCTGTACTGCCAGCTTTGGGAAAGTTTAGGCAAGATGATTACAATGAGCTGGAGGTTAGCTTGAGCTGCATTGTAAGTTCCATGCTTGCCTGGACATAGCAATATATTACTGAAAACAAAAGGAGGGGCAAGGTTGTGAGGGCCTCAGTATCATGCTCATGTTAAAAATTGAGTATTAGTCCTGATAAACAATGAAATAAAATGCAAAACAATGAAAAAACAAAACAACAAAAAAATTAACAGGTGACCATTTCATTAGGCTTCAGTTCAGAGTTTGAGTTGTGTTTTATTTGCAGGTTTGCATATTTATCTCCTCTATATTTGATCCGTAAATCCATTTTGACTTCTATACATACAAAAGTCTCATCTTAAGGCATTTATATCCATTTGATTTTGTTCACATTTAAGTAACACCAAACCATATAAATATTCACACACACATTATGGCTCCTTAGAGATATTTTCTTATGTAAGTTTTATTATGGATAAATCCCTGCCCATAGCTTTCTTGAGTCTCCCATTGCCCTATGGAGCTGACACTGTTGTCCAGCTTGCGGACTCAAATATTACAGTTGAGGGAGAAGGGCTGGGATACACACTGCCCATAGGAGTGGACATAAAAGTGGACGATGTCAGGCAAACCAGAGTCTAGTTCAAAACCAAGGTCTGCTTAATGGAAACAGTCTCTTTTTTTGAAAGGAGACTTATCTTATACCACCAGTAGAAATTGCTATTGTTGTGTTATCTGTCTCATTTTAGGATATAACAATTTTTAAAGTAATTCCTTCCAGAAACCTATTGGAGTGCCCAAGTCATGCTTAGGGCAACGGTCAGATAATGTTTTCATCTTAAGTCAACAGAATCATTGTGGATGGGTGGAGGGAAAGCTCAGGGTAGGGTGAGCAGAGGAGACATGAAGAGCAAGGGAGGGAGAGGTGAGAATTAAGACTCGAACCCGAGGATTTCCACTGAGGAAGTGAAGCAGGGGGAGTAAGAGGAGGAGGAGACGGAGGAGGAAAGCGAGGGGAGCTGGAGAAGGAAGAGGAAGAAGAGGAGGAAGACAGCCTGATTAAGTTTCCAGTCTTGGCAGTTTGATACCCTAGAAGTCTCACTATGGACAGGAGATACTTCGAGTAGCGTGTGTGTGTGTGTGTGTGTGTGTGTGTGTGTACATAAGGAATAGTAATACACAGTCTCTGTCATCAAGGATATGATTGTATATGTGGGTGTGAAAGCTGACTGCACTATACACAGAAATTTATAATCCAATATTGGGGCTGGAGAGATGGCTTCAAGGACCAGAGTTCGGTTCCCAGCACCCACATCAAGTGACTCACAACCCTTTGTATGTACAGCTCCAGGAGATCCAATGTCAATTTCTGACTTCCAAGAGGCATACACACACACACACACACACACACACTAAATCTTTAAAAATATTCTGTGTGAGAGCTTGGGAAGATCCAACACCTTTCTTCCCTGCTTTACAGACTGAGAAGGCTTTCTCAAGAGGTTAGGAAACAAGATAAATCTTACTGAATGAGTCAGAGAGGAGGAACAGCTAAATTCTAGAGGGAAGTGAGGGACCAGCAAGGGACTGGAGGTGAGAGCCAGGCACTTGGGTATTTCTTGTACATAAACCACGAATTCCAGCTTGGGAAGTCAAGATGGGGCTGACTGATGGAAGTCCCTTGTAAGAGAGAACCATGCAGGTGAGGGTGCGCTGCAGCAGACCCACCACTGCAAACAGGCAGACACAGACATCTGATGCCCTACTTATAGGCACATCTCCTGGGTGATGGAGATACTAAGAGCTTCTCAGCAGAGAAGTGACTTGAGACGAGAATTTAACTGTGTCATCTTTATGAGTAATGAATTCTTTGAAGGAACACAGTGGCTTTTGATGCCTCCATTCATTCTTGCTGAGCTCTGCCATATTTGGGCAGCACATGGGTCTAGATATTGGATATGAACAAACCTGCCGGCATTTAGAGTTTAGTGGAAATGATGGACAGGAAGAAAAGCCTGCAGATAGCTGTAAAACAGCAAATGTGCCACTGTTATGAAGATAAGGGAACGTCACAGACAGCAGAGAGATAAGACATGTATGACATGTTTTGGAAAGAAGCAAGTTGTATCGAGGTGATGAGGTGAAATATCCAGAAAACTTGCCAACGCAGAAACAAATGGATCAGGAGTCATGTGTCTGGTGTCACAGGCTAACAGTGTCCCTGCAGAGTGGCACAGTTGAGGGACTCTGCTCTGACCCAGATTATTCATGGTGATTGGCTCCATGGGAGCTAAAACTTTCATGCCTCCTCCGAGAAGTTGGAGATACCACCATGCACAGCATTCGTCCTCTTTTAGGTCACCTTTGTTCCTGGATGCATCGAGTTCACTGAACTAGCAGTAAGCAGCAATTAAATTACTCAACAATCTGGGGTTAATGTATGACCCTGTTCAGACTTCAGGGTGAGGCTTGCCTTTATCGACTGGCCTGCCAAAGGAGGAGGGTAGCCAGGCTAAGCTGAAGAAATCAGCGTCGTGAGAAGAAGGAGGATGAAGCCAGACCAGTACAGAGTCACGCAAGGATCAGGCCAAGTGGGTATCCTAAGGATACATCCTAAGGATGATGGGAAGCTAACGATGACCTGTCAGATCCTCAGAGAAACAGTTCTAGCCAGAAAAGATAAGTAGTAGGTGCAGACATTGGTTGAGAAACTGACATTAGTCTCTGTGTTAGATCCATTGCAGGTGACAGGTTCGGGTGTTCTGGACTCTGATGGCCCCTGGAATCACTGGTAGACATTAACACTGGAAATATTCTAGTGTTACAGTTTGAATAGGAAATGTGATATGAATATGTGATATTGAATGTGAATATGTCCTTGAGCACCTCATGATTTTAAGGCTTGATCCCCAGCTGGTGGCCAGATTTGAGGTTGGGGTAGAAACTTTCAGAGGTGGGGGTTGGGGAGGGAAGTAGGTGCCTGAGGAATGTTTTTGGGTGAATGCTATACCTGGCCTCAGCCTCTTCCCTGCTCCTTCTGCTTAGTCCCCACTCGGAGATGAGTACCTTCTTCCACCTTACCACAGGACTAGAGTCAACAGAGGCAAGCACTTATTGTGGACTGAAACTGAGAACCAAAACAACTCCTCCTTCCTTTTACTTGTGTTTGTCAAGTATTTTGTTACAACTGTCAAGAAACTACCATGTCCAGTATAACCTGCAGCCGCTTATGGCCAACGGCATAAAAATGGAACCGACCTATGTCACATCTGGGTAGAGATGAGTGGCTTCTGTTAACCCATCCCTTGCTGTAGAGACAGCTCGGTGAGCCTGAGGAACAGATGGAAAAGTTCAAAGGAGAAGAATGGCTGAATTGTGATATAAGTTGAGATATATTTTATATTTAAGATATAAAGACTGTGTGTATCTTTCATACAAGAACATAAATAGTCTAAGGCAGGGAAAAGGCTCCAGGCCGAGATTTTTAACATTTTTTTACTACACTGTATAACATTGAAATCTAGAGATGAAACTGCTACTCCACAAGCATAGCCTAGCCTCTTGCTTGATCTAAGAATCAGATGGTAGCAATGGAGAAAAATGGGTATTTTAAAAATAATTTCAGTAGGCTTTGGGGGTCAGTTAGAAGTTTCTGGGGGTTTCTAGGGAAGAGAAGGACATCAGGAAGCCCCCATCTCTAGATGTATGTTTGATTTCTAAGTATGCTTGTGCATTCACATGATCTCTCAAAGGAGCATGAGGGAAGGGTCACACAGCCTTAGTCAAAAAATTGGAATGTTTTCATTAACTAGTCATTACTAGTAATTAATTGACTGCTACTAATTAGCTGTGATCATCAATAATTCCCTTTCTTTGGGTCTCAGTTCCTTGAATAGGAAGGGACAGAATATGTGAGCATTTCATAATCTAGACCTTGGGTAGCACAATGTCTGCTTGGGTGGGAGCTGCTTTAGAATGCTATGATCCTTGGGATGGAACCAGTGATATACAACCCATTGTGGAGAATTCTTCAAGTTGACAAGGGAACTGGTCTGAACGGGAAACTCTGTCTCTTTATCTAAGATTTCTCCCAACCTGAGTACTTCATTAGCTATCCACTATATAAAATAGCCTGCTGAACAATATCTGTTAGACAACACACACTTGTTCTATATTGGTTTTTGTGGGGTTGATATCCAGTTGTGGTCTAACTGGGTGCCTCTGGCTCAGGGGCTGTTGTGGGGCTTTGGTTACATTTGGTTACACTCTTCTTGTTGGTGGGCCAACTACCTGACAAAGCAACTTAAAGGGATGTGGGGGAGCATTTATTTTGACTTACAGTTTGAGGAGGTGCAGTCCATCAGGGTGGCAGGCAGATAGTTGTACAGCAGCAGGAACATACTGCTGGACCTCCTTACCCTTTCATATCTTGGTAAACATGAAGCAGAGTAAACCAGAAATGGGGCTGGGCTATGATGCCTTAAGGCCTGTCCCAGTGACCTACAGCCTACTATTGGCCTCACCTTCTAAAACAGTGTACTAGCAGGCTACCAAATGTTCAAACACATGAGCCCAAGGGAGACATTTCACACTCGAGCCATAAGAGGTAGGAACCTGACTGGTGGAGCTCCTGCTTCTGAGTCCACACATCTGGTTGTCGGCCAGCTTTTCGTGATCCAATTCCAAGTGCATGAGCACAGACTTGTCCTTAGAGCTGCCTTACAGCACAGAGGCCAACTTCCTGCAGAGGGGCAGAGTGAGGGAGCTCCCAACACAGCTGAGACAGGGCAGTGTATTTGTGCAGCAATGTGTGCTCTTCACTGGGGCCTGAATCTCAAACTGCAGGCATTTACAAGCTTCTTAGTTGTTCCTTACCACTGCAGTGACTTGGTTGACATTTTGGGAAAAAAAATTATGAACCTGTTCGGCCAGAGAAAAGCACTGTAGTCTTCCTTTCATCAAAAGAAACCACCTACAAGCCACCAAAGTGACATTTCCTGTTCTACGGTGGTTGACGAAAGTCTATAGTTTGCTGGCATTTAGACTAACTTGTCTTTAGTGAGTGTTTCCAGAAAGCAGATGGTTGGAATTTCCCTGCTGAAAACTAGGTGCCCACAGGCCACAGTTTGCCCTGTTCCTAGAATTTTTCCATGTACATCTAATAGGACCCAGAGACTTGCTCAGGAGGTTGGCACAGGGTCAGTGTGGGGTGTATGGGATTCCAGGCATTTGCTGCTGGCTTAAAGACAGACCCTGTGGACCAGAAAGCTTCCCCGGGCTGACACTGGGACAAGAGTCTCTCTCAAACCTCTCTGTTCAGGCTATCCTCTCTGATCCTTTTGTTGTAAAGCAGAGATAGCAGTGATAAGCTATAGTCTAGACAATAAACAGCAGTTGTACTTCTCCAAGTTGCTGGGCACAGCCTCCAGAGCCTTAGATCCCTGGACAGCACTCCAGTGGGACCAGTCTCCTCAGTTCAGTCCATAAGCCACAGTCTGAATCCTACACAGAGGAAGAAACTGTGGCTGCTTCCCTTACCCTCAGGAAAAGCTGGTAACTTAGAGGTCACCTTGACCCAAATGGAAATTTCCTGAAGCCCACTTTTTCAATGAGGAAAATGACCCATGGCAGCTCTGATAGGGGCTCAATTTGGAACTAAGGGTCAAGGCCCAGACTCTTGAAATGACTGAATGGCTCCATTTCCAAAATTAGAGAAGACACTTAGGAGGACAGTGATATGGTTTATAAAGTTCGAGGATGAGGCTTCCCAAAGAAGACTTTCTAGGGTGCCAAACAACAGAAAGAAAGAGAAACAGGGTGGACAGAACCATCCAGTAAAACCAGGAGTTCTGCTCCTTCCAGCCTGCAAGCATCTTATATAAAAACGTCATCTGTAAAAAGTCATGGAAGAAGCAGCAAGCAAAATCAATGCCAATGACATCATGTGGAAGAGAAACAGCCTAACTCTCACCATGGGGGTTTTGCAGATTAGTAAATATTTGTCATGATTTTTTTAAAGCATGAAATTTCATGTCTCTTCCAAGTCAAGCTCCTCCCACTCCACGGCAGCCAGTGCTACAGAGTTCCACTGGTTCCTCCTTGGTGATGGTACTGTTCCTCCAGCTATCGAGGTGCTGCTGACTGACCCATCACTGTTGAATGAGGAGACATTCTGAGTACAATCGAGATATCTCAAGCTAAAGGTAAACATCTTCCTTCTGCGTCTTGTGGCCAGGCTGACAAAGGGACACATTTAACAAGGCAAAGGCACAAAGCAGGAGAATCAGACCTCAAATCAAAGCGAAGATTATATCCTCAAAGTCCTTATGTGGTACTCACACAGCAAGCAGATGATAACAACTATTGTTATCAATAATACATCGGGCAAGCCTAGCCAGAGATTTAAGGAAGGTGGGTCATCTCTCAATACTTAGAACATTTAGCCCCACTCCAGTAGAGCAGCCCACATAATGTGCAATTCTGAATTTTAAAGGTATTTCTAGAACATTGTGAGTGAGCAGGACACATATGGGATGATTTTGTTATGAATGAGAACACAGGTAGTGGTTTACCTTCTCACAAACATGTAGGTTGCTTGGATGATAGGTCGCAAGCTTTGCATGGAGTTGATCTTTCAGTCAGTTTATTAATGGTTCACATCTGGGTGCTGGCGAAATTTGTTTCCCCGGTTAAAAGAAAATAACAAACATATGCTCGTCATAATAATGCATACTCTGTAAACATCAATATTAAGGTCACTGTCTCATTATTTTGTGGAGAGCTAAGACCTGTGCCTCATTCAAAGACTTCTTTGAGCCTTTCTAGCTGAATCCCAAATAAATAAATAAATATCCATTTAAGTGGAATCTTCTGATATGAGAACATATTTCACACTTACTAGGTTCTCCACACCTGGGAGCAGCCCTCACATGGTCTTAATGAGAACTGCCACAGACACAAAATCCTTCCCCAAGTGATTGGTCCAGAGGCAGGCTGCCTGACAGGTCTGTCTACATGACTAGGCTAAACCAGTTTAATTTGCTTTGGTTTTATGGATATTTTCTGGTTGGAGTTAGCCAAGGTGAACCAAACAGCAGATTGAGTTTCTACTCCAGTGCCAACCACATTGTGCTGCTGTGAGGCAGAGAAAGGAAGCTGTAATAGCAAGCATGACCCGAGCTTGGAGGTAAGCTGCCCTAGAAATCACCGAGAAACAGCCCAGGATCTGTGATTTCATTCCCATGGTTTATAGTGCTTAAGTTTGTACAGGAGGCATCCCAAGAGATGGCTCAGTTGGTGAAGTGCTGCCCAGGCACAAAGACCAGAGGACAGACCTCCAGCATCCATATCAAAAGTCAGAGGTGACTTGGGTGATTCTAGCACTGGGGAAGCTCAGATAAGGAGGATATTCTGGGTTGCTGAAAAGCTAGAGTGACTGGCTCATTAAGCTGTGGACTCGATGAGAGATCATGTCTCAAGAAATAAGGTGGAGAGAGATTATTGAAGGTACCCAGCATTGGCCTCTGGCTTTCACAAGTGCACGTGCACACACACACACACACACACACACGTGCACATAAACAAACACATAACAGATTTAACAGGAAGATTCACATGATTGACATTTCCACAAGCCGATGGATCCATTCCACCATCCAGCAGGGCTTAGAACTAGTTGAACTTGAGAGAAGACTGTAATGTTTACTGATACGAGCCACTTGAGTTGAGTGCTTGATGTCATCATTGAATGGCACTGCTTTGGGATTTGGATGAAGATTAGAAACACAGTCACCAGGCTTGCTTTCTCAGAACACATAGCTGGTTCTTCAGTTTGTGCCGACAACAGGGATTTCTGTTAAAGGCAATGATAAAAGTCATTCTGCTTTGGGGGATGTGAACTGACACCCAGCCTCTGCAGTTCCAAGCTCTGAATGGCTACCACAACCATGAACTTCTGAGTTCTCATTTGTAAAATGGCATTGTGGTGGTTTGAATAGGTTTGGTCTTCAATAGACACATGTGTTTAAATGCTTGGCTCATAAGGAGTGACATACACTACAGGAGGTGTGGTTTTGCTGGAGTGGGTGTGGCCTTGTTGGAGGAAGTGTATCACTGTGGGGATGGGCTTCGATGTCCCCTCCTATGTTCAGGCTCTGCCCAGTGCAGAAGAGAGTCTCTTTCTGGCCACCTTTGGATCAAGATATAGAACTCTTGGCTCTTCCAGCACCGAGTCGGTCTGCATGTCTTCATGCTTCCTGCCATGATGATAATGGACTAAACCTCTGAATTTGTAAGCCAGATCCAATGAAATGTTTTACTTTATCAGAGTTGTACATAGTGTCTTTTCACAGCAATGAAACCCTAAGACAGGCGTCAAAGTTCCTCATCCCCATCAGCCCATGGAGGACCCCATTATGAGGATTAATAATTATCTAAATGCATGAAACACTTAAAATAGCCAGCACTTATCTGGTGCTAACATTGTTCCAGATAATATTCTAAACTCTATGAATAATGAATTGAACTTTCCTATCAATTTTATGAATTGGAAACTAGTAATACTCTGATTTTATAGAAGAAGAAATTGAATAGGGTTTAAGTTACTTGGCCAAGGTCACACCACCAGGCAATGGCAGAGCTGGGATTGCGATGCAGCGCCTGAGCTCTTAATTACTACCCCTGCTGCTCGATGGATGGGATAAATTTGAGCAAGCATAAATATTTAACACCGCACTATGCAAGTTAGACTATAAAAATTCCTCATAGAGTAGGAAATTAAAATAAAAACACCAACCTGCTCTGACACGATTTCAACTGTGCCATATCATCACAGACTTCAGCAGAACTCTCCCTTCTTGGGCCCTGAGCCCCACTGAGCTGCCCAGCTTAGTATAGTTACTGCTGCTACTCCAGCAGCCTGCTGGGGTCCTGCCTGGCATTTCTACTCACTTCGGAGTAGGGAACAGTGCAGTGACTGTCCAGTGCGTGGAACTGAGGGAAAAGTGACATGATGGAACAAAGGAAAGACTTATTTGTAGTTGTGTTTATGGATGCGTGTGGGTGTACATGTGTATGTGTGCAGATGCTCATGTGTGTTCAGGAGCATGTGGATGCAGACAGAGGACAAACCCAGGTGACAGTACTCAGGTTTCATTAAAGTGAAAGGTCTTAGTCAGAAAACGGTATAAGTCATGATCTAATCACAAGACAAACAATAACCTTATCATTAAGTGTTTAGATCAAAGCCAGAATCTACAGTCTCTGTTGGAGATTTTAAATTTCTCTTCTGTAGAATTTGGGAGGCCAAAATTGTGCCTGGGCAGCATAATGTTGGAGTGGGAGCATATTAAGAAAGAGTTCTTGAGGCAAAATAGGGGTAGGGAGCAGAAATAGGCAGCAAATCTGTCTTTTCCAGGCATTCAGGAGCAAGAGTCTGTGTGAGTCAGGTAAGGTGATGGAAACAGGACATAGAGGGAGACTCAGAAATTTTCATCATTGCAGCTTAGCCTGCAAGATAGCTGTAGGCTACCTTGGCAGCCTGAAGGTAGTGAAGCCACTGACAGAAGTATGGAAAAAATGAGGTAGCCTTTGGTACAGTGTCCTTAACTCTAGACATGCCAGGTGTAAACAGACTATTCCTAGTGTTCTTTGAAGGCAGAACCTTTTTTGGAAGGTCAGGTGATCTCTACCCTCAACATCTGCTCCCTCATTTTTTCCCACTGAGAAGAAAAGCTTGAGGAACTGCGTTTGTCTCTCTTCACCAAAGACTCCAAGATTTCCCCTGTCCACTCAGTGGCAAATGACCATGCCTTTATCATGTTTCAGATAGCTCATTTATATTTTTTGCACCATTCCACTTCTGTTTAAATTGTTTTGTTTTAACTGAGATGAATTGTGATTGGTATTCATTGTATTCTTACTTACTTCTAGTCTAAGCCATAGGCCTTAATGGAAGGACTGTTTCATATCCTACTTTATGGACCCTCTTGCTTGCTCATGAGAAAGACATTCCAGCTCCCATGAACACCTCACTGCAAGTCCAGGTTTGTTTCTCTTGTCCAGCAATCTGAGGTGGAACATTTTGAACATAATTGTCAAAAAGAATTTTTTAGCAACCACTTTGGAGGCATTTTTTTTCCACCCTGAAGTTCACATTCCTAATGATCTTAAACTTCACTGATAAAATCGGGGTCATTCGATTTGTCTATTTTTCATTCAGGGGCCATTTAAGAACAAGAGGTGGATATACAAATGAATTACCCTCCCACATAGACTCTAACCATGGTAACCGATCAACTATGACAAGTGAGGAAGCACTCAGAGGAGCTGTCTGCCTGATCCTTCTTCAGCTGCTGTACACAGAGGGCAAAGGGACTTCCCAGCTACCGAGCTTCCACAGTGGGGTCACCACTCAGCTAGATCATTCTCATTTATTTTCTTGTCTAACCCGCACGACCTCCCTTTGAGATGTGTACTCTGACCTTTGTTTTATGGAAGAACAAACAGAGATTTAGGAAGAACAAATACCTTGTCCATATCCCCTGGGAAGAAGAAGGCAATGCTAACGATTGAGCTAAGAACCCCCTACACAACCTAGGCCACTCAACTGACTTCTATACTTCTGTCCTATCACATCCATCCTGCTGTTGGCTATCCACTTCTAAATCTGTATCGGCACCTTTGTTCTCTTATCTGAGCCTTAACCGCTGGCATCTGGCCTTTCTGCTGGATCCACCCTATCCTTGTTGACACCATGTGGACTCAGGCTCTCCTCTTGAGATGACTGGAGCAACTGCTTGAACAGCATCTCTCACTCTTTCTTCAGCTTCCATCCTGGAGAGAGATTTTCCCAACATTGCGCTTGACTTGACCACTTCCTCATTCTGAACACTTCACTGCTCTTCTCTGATAAGGGCTGATGATCCCAAATCCCACGGAGGATACCCATAAGTCCCTGCAGTAGGTCTCCTTGTGCCTACTTTCTCATGCCTTCATGCTTCTCCCCACTCCATGAAGTATGAGCCACCTACCACTTCCAAAGCATTTATAAAACATTCCTGCTTCTTGAGGCCTAGCCTCAGATTTTTAATCTTCTCTCTTGGCACATACTCTCTGTCTTCTAGTGTTCAGACTTACTGGGACTCTCTAAGTTGAAGGGCTGTCACCCTGCTTGGAAGGCCCCTGTATATGTACATCTATGGCACTGGGGAAAGACCAAGTTGACTACCTTGTTGCAGGTGAGAACAATTCCATCAAGGCATTGATTTGTTGGAAGGCAAAGACTTGAATTTCTCCCTGAATCCCTTCTTCTAACAGCATCTATCATAAAAACCAGGTGCACTCTATGTGTACCATGAAAACAACTTAGTTACTTATAAAGACCAAAAGAAGTCCTTTCAAAGGCAGGGTGGCCACACATCTAACCAACTAATGCTAAGGCCAGCATCCTTAGAAAATTCCAGTCCTGATGCACATCTTCCAGCCAGATGCAACTGAAGGGCTGCAGCACTATGTAAGTATGCCCCCGAGCCTCTGTCCACAGAGCTGTATTAGCACTACTCCCCATAATGTGGTTTGTAGCTGGGATCATCATCTCCTGCTTCAGTGGCTCTGCCTCACTGTGATGACTATCTGTCACACATTCTCCATCACTATCCAGAATTTTTACCAAACTGAGGGCAAGAATGCACATAACCAAGAGTATTCTAAGTCCCATTCACCAGGACAGCTGTTCTGTCAAATCCCAGAGTTTTCCTAGTTTCCAGAGGTTATGGGCCAAACCTAAGCATTACAGAGTGAGGCATGACTCTGTCAGAGGAGACACAGATCAGGAGACCTCTGCTGAGTTTTTATCCCTCCTCCACAAGTCTCCAATGTTCTGTATCTTCCCACAAACATTTCTGCGAGGAACAAATGCATGAGGATTTCTAGAGCAGAGAAAACGTCTGTCAACAAGTGTAGGCTGCATTTAAGTACTTACTCATTTTGTGCTCTGGTTCCCAGGCATAGAGGTTCTGCTTTCAGCTCCCAGTTAACTATTTATCATTATAACAATTTATCATGTACTCTGAGAGGCTTGTGCAAACAAGGGTGGAGTGGGGGAAGGCCAATCAACCTAAGATAACTTGGACAGCTTGCCTCAACTAGAAGAAGCTCTCATGAGTATGGTTACATCCCATCCTTGTAGTGGCTCTTTGAAATGAGCCTTTCTGGTTTTAGTTCACACATTTAGAAAGAAAAGAAAACGTGGGGAAGGAGAACTGCCTGCTATTTGAATGCTTTTCATGTGTCAGCTGCTGTAAAATATGTTTATGAACTATCCCATCAAAGCTTTTCAACCCCCTAAGAAGTAAGCAGCAGTGTCTACATATGTGCCTACAGTATGGAGGGAGAGCCAGGAATGCTTGAGTGCTTATGTCTGGTGCAAAGTGCTGTACTGGGTCTTTGTTTGCACCATCTACATGCTAATCTTTGGTTCTCACTGTATTCCCAGCAACTAAGGAGCAACTAAGTCACTGACACCTTAATAACTTGTCCGAGTTTATACAGCCATTAACTTTTAGCAATAGGATTTCCTCTCAAAGTCCAGTTCTTTGCACAACTTCATTAATGACTTATTCCAAGGGTAGCTGCCTAGCAGGAGGAGGACATAGGAGTGAAACTCCACCATCTTCCATTCCAAAGCTACACTCATTGTTCCTAATTCACTGCTATCTCTGAGTCAGACTGGATAACTATGACACTGACTCCCATACACTGAATCTGGTGGAACTATTCTTTAGATAAGAAGAGGAGATAAAGTCATTTTCAGGCAAAGGAAAACTAAGAGAAGTTATTATCATCAGTCTTACATTTAAATATTGGCTAAAGGAAATTACAATCCCAGACAGGAGTTGATGGCAGAAGGCCCAAGACTTCAGAAAGAAAAAGAGTAGAATTGGTAAATATGAGTAAATCTGTAAAACAGCTAGTGACTGAAATAAAAGAATAGCATCCACCTTGATGCCCAACACAGTAAGGGACCAGTTAAGAATATTCTATTTAAAATACAAGGAGAGGAACTAGAGAGATACCTCATGGTTAAGAGTTCGTCCCATTCCTCCAGAGGATTCAAGTTTGGTTTCCAGCACTCGTGTTGGGTGGCTCACAACTGCTTGCCTGTAATTCCAGCTCCAAAGGATTTGACATCCATCCTCTTTAGTCCTCCATGAGCACTTCAACTCTTTCTCTCTCTCTCTCTCTCTCTCTCTCTCTCTCTCTCTCTCTCTCTCTTTCTCTCTCTCTCTCTCACACACACACACGTATACACACACACAATTAAAAATAAAATATGAACTTTAAGAAATGTGAGGAGAACAAATTTACCTACATAGTTGTAAAATTTAAACACACTACTAGAAATGACAAAATACAAATACTAGTAAAACTGATAAGTCACATATATAAATAATAGTATTTATAATATCCACCAAGATAATTTTAAAATAAAAAAACAGTATAAATGAGGTGTATATTTCTAGAAAAATATAAGTAACCAGATAGGTGTGAAGAGACAGAGAAGAGTGAAAAATAGAAGGGTAAACTCTAAACTATCAATGATATAAATAGTGCTTTACATATAAATATACCAAATACTGATTAAGTAATAGCAAATATTGACAGAAGAAATTTAAACAACTATCAACTATGTGCTGTCTGCAAGAAACTCACTGCTATCAATCACAAGGGCATAGAAAGGCTTAAAGTGAAAGGCTGGGAAATGATGAGAACAAAAGCATCTTCTGCAGCATCTACCTCTGCTCCTAGTTTAGTAATTATTAATTGTTTGTATCCCACACGTTATGGTATAACTTGTATACAACTCTAGATGGGTCCAGAGAGATGGCAAAATGGGAAAGGCATCATTCACCAAGCCTAACAACCTGAGTTCAAAACCCTGGACTCACACACTATAGGAGAGGATGGATTTTCAAAAGTTTCCCTCTCATCTCCACACACAACATAGCATGTGTGCACACAATAAGTGGATAAATATAATTAAAATGTATAGTTTTTAGTTTTTAAAGTATTTTTAATTTATTTCATGTGTATGAATGAGTATTTTGCCTGCATGCATATATGTTCACCACATGTGCTTGGCATCTGTGCAAGCCAAAAGAAGGTTTTGGACACCCTGGAATTAGATTTAGAGATGATTGTGAACCAGCATGGTTGTGAGCTGGGAACTGAATAGAGATCCTCTGCAAGAACCCCGGTGTGTGCCTTTTTTCCTCTTTAGATTTTTTTTAAACATAGAATAATTGTCTTGAAGTTGTTGCCATACATCAGTGGCTCACTCCTCTCCACTCCTGACAATGCAGAATGGCGTAGACACCAGATCATTTGTCTTTGTGTACAGCTCCTGGTTGTCTCTAGGCTTTCACTGTTATGGATGAACAGGTACAAACATAGGCATACAACAGTTCGTAGGAACACCTTCTTCCTTTGTTCTCACATAAATGCCTTTGAGTAGAATAACCGGAATACATACTGAGTGTCGGCCTAAATTGGAGGACACTGCCAAGCAGCTGGGCACGCCGTGCATGAATTCATGTTTACTTACTCTTATCCACATAGTCCCGTCCCTCTGCCCCACCCTGTCTGCTTCTGGTCCTCTCTTAGGTTGTGATTATGGATAACACCTCTCTGCATGAATGCAGGTGCAGTCACTGCTTTACAGCTGCATTCTGCTTCTTCTCATGTCTCTTCAGCTTGCATCTGTCATGTTCAGTTGATTTTTCCATGAATTATGTTCTCCTTCATCTTGTGTGCCTGGTACTCAGCAACTATGCTCTCCACTATACCACAAATACACTCTTCTGCACTTTTTGAATAAATGTCAGACATTGTGAATTTTACTTTAATAAGTCCTCTCTCTTTCCCTCCCCCTTTTCTCTCTCTCTCTCCCTCTCTCTGCATGTGTGTGTGTGTGTGTGTGTGTGTGTGTGAGAGAGAGAGAGAGAGAGAGAGAGAGAGAGAGAGAGAGAGAGAGAGAATATCAAGTTACTTATGGTCCTTTCTGTAAAGATTTTTAGGTAGGACTAAAGATAATGTTGGGCAAAGACTAATGTTGGGCAAACACACCGAGTCAAGTAGCTTTTGAATCTTCTACCTAGTGTCCCTCATGGTTAGAACAGGCATCGTCCCTTATTCTTCATGAATATTACATAGTGTTTTCTCTCATCCCTTCAGATGATTCTTCCTCTGCCTTGGTTTGTGTCCTCAAACACATATGTGGATCCACTAAATATCTGTGAGGATCCTGCTGCTTCTTTCCAGGCTTTTCTTTCTGTACACCGTCCCTCCTTCTACGCTGTTTTTAGCCACCATGGGCTTTTCCCAGACCCTCACTCAGCCTTTCTCTTTGATCCATGTGTTTCTTGTTGTGGCTCACTACAATGTATTTAACTAGTTTCATAGTGTCAGATGATCCCCTGGCGTCTATAAACTGTGGCCGAGTATATCCCAACACATACATAAAGGCAGACTCTTGAAAATACAAGTGAACTATAAGGCAATTATTAGCAAGCAGGTCACTGGGTATATGAAACAGGCACATGCCTGTTTCATTGTAACAAGCGTGTAATGCTGATTCATCTTCCAGGAGGTTTTGTCAAGTTATACTTCATGGAAAGTATATGAAAATGACTCTTGGCTTACATCCTTGCCAGCAGTGAGCATTATCAAGTGAGATTTTTGCCAATCTGATAGGTTAAAAAAGTATGTCATTACTCTTAATTTGCATTGATTTAACTGTGAGGCTTAGCAGTCCTTGACAAGCTCACTGGCTATATTCTCTATTTCGTCTGAGATAGTGCTGAGGATAGACACCAGTGCTAACAATTGCAGTGTATCCTCTAGCTGATGGCACATCTCTCTAAGCCACTCTTGTCTGGTCTTCTGCATTTCCTCATTTCTGGAAAAGCTCCCTGTGCTTTCCCTCTGGGCACCATTTAAACTGGCCTAAGGGTTACTGTCTGTCTCCAAACCATTGATGATGAGGGAACAAGGTTTCTTTAGGGCTGTCACAACAGATGGGCCCCTAGGATTTCTGAAGCAAGCAGGGAAGCAGACCCCATCTCCAGAGCCACAGAACTCACAGCAGCTGCCATTTTCGTTGATAATGAGAATTCAGGCCCACTCACTGTCCTATCCGATCACGTAAGGCTTTGCTCATCTCTGGCCCTGTGATTGAAGAGATTGACAGGACAGTGTCCTCAGTTTCATCTGTGGTGAGACCATGGCAGAACAGCGGTTTTCCTTGTGAGACTGAGAGTGTCTATGGTACGTTGAAGACATTCATGAGCTAGTCTCATGAGAATGGAAGGAGATGCTATATCCAGACAGTGTGTGTGCTAGAGGTATGCTCAACAAGATAGCAGGAGCTATGGGATCCAGAAACCAGGCAAGGAGACTGGATTAGGCAACTCCTAACATCATTTCTGAACTTTAGACAATCTGCTGTGTCATTAACCAAAACCTTCATGCTTCCTCCATCACTTTAGAGATCAACAGTGAGTGAGTATAAGACATTCAGACCTGTCTCATAGCAACTCAAGACTGTTATCTTTCCCCAGGCTATACCTGCTTCCCCAGTCAAACCAAGAGACTGTCCCCCTTTCTGGTCTTGTTAGGGTTATCTTCCCAGGTCCTTCCGACTAATCACCTTCTATCTCCTATCTTACTCACTGTATTATATCTATAAACTCTCTTTCATGAGAAAAAAAAAGATTTCTGTAAGGAGAGACAGCAAAAAAATTCAAGTATCCATTAGCAAATTTCCCGTGTGTCTTTAGGGTATTATTTAAATGCTACTTACTGTAAGTGTACTGGTTCTCACGGGCTGTTCTACACTAGGCTCTCTCCCAAACACTTCCTGGGCCTTCATTCTCATTTGCATGTTATGCTAGCAATGTAGATATTAATATCTAGTAGTAGGAGAAAGCAGATCAGAATAATTTAAATTAAGTTAAAATTTCACATTGAGAAACATCAGCTGTTGGATTCAGAAAATTGTTCCATTTTCCTACAGAGAAACACAAAATCTCCCTGAGTCTGTGAAGGTTTAATTTTGCTGAGGAGATGAGGATGCCTCTGATGGGGCATGAAGCATCACTACAAGCTGGTGTTTCTAGGGAGGTGGGTGCAGAGTGGCTGCGACCTCTGTCAGAGGACGGCAGGAGAAGGAGTCACCGGAGATGTGGTTGAGCAGCCCCCTGGGCATGTGTTTGAGGTGGGGAATTTGTTAAATATCTTGAGGACTTTTTTAGAATTTACTTGAAGAGAATTATAAAAGAGAAGAGGAAATACTGAGAAGAGAATTTAGGGGATGAGATGGAGGCTTCTATACACAAGCACCTAGCACCTAGTACCCAGCACTCAGCTGAAGTGCTGGACCCAGTGATACTTCACTGCTCATAAAGAGCATGTCCACTAGGCAGATGTTGCTGTCCTTAGAGTTAGCTCAGCTTATTCATCCCTGTAAGATACTCACAGACCCCTAAATAATGTCATTAATATCCTCAGAGAGGAACAAACTGTGTCCAGTGTGTAGTCTGGATGATGGGTCCAGAGGGCAGGGCTGGAGCTGCCCAGTCCAGTATCTCAGACATAGACATGTTTGCCCATCTGGCCCATTACCTCACTTCCCTCTCTGCCAGGGTGGTTTCTAATTTGGTCAAGGCTGGGAGAACAGGCTTCTCTGAACACCACCCTTAAAGAACAATAGCTCTCCACTGAGTCTAAGACCCAGATCTCTGACCATACAGGATCAACCTGGGAGACTGCCACAGAGTATCAGACTAGAAGCTTTCGAACTGCTCTTGGAGCCCTTTAAGTTCCTATATGATGATAGCTGGATTGTTTTCTGAGGGTGGCAAACACAGGACGTTGTCTACCTTCTATCCCCACTTCCGCATTAGATTCATTTACAAACTTTGTATTTTTTTCACAAAACCCTGGTCTGCAACCTTATAAAAGTTAGTTCTTCCATCTTGTGGAATAGATGGACACCAAAGTTCACAGACCTGAAGTGACCTCTCAAGCTGGTTGCAGAGAGGCTAAACAGGAGCCAGGCGTCAGGGCCTTGCTGAAATCTCTTCACACCAGCTTGCAGGGCCACTGTCTGTTGCAGTTACATCCTCGGCACTGTCAGTCTCACCCTGAGGCCGCTGACACAGAGTCTGTGTGCTGAGGCACTCAGGCTTCATTTAGTTTCTTCTCTGCCCTCACGCCCCTTTACTTCCTCCTCTTCCGTACTTGCTCACTCCGCTCTGGCTCCTTCTCTTTCTGACTTGGGTGGACTTTCTCTCCAAGCCTCTCTTTACTGCAGAAGTAGCATGCCAGCAGGGGAACCCATGAGTACCAAGGTTACTTCCCTGTCCTTTACCCCACTGCTACACCTCCTGGCATTTTAGTTATTTGATACCAGCTGACATGATGAGGGGTCCAGGAAGGGAGGTGGGGGCTGACTGTGTGAGCGGACAGGAAGGTGAAAGCTAGACTATCCCAAGGGGCAGAAATTCCCCACTTATCTCCAAACCAGCCTCTTCTTTCTTCTACCTCTTGCCTTTGCCAGAGGCCTCTCCTCTACTGAGTTATTGAGCCCCTGAAAAGCCTGAAGATTGTGCCACCTGCAGCGTTACATAGGTGTCAAGTTCAAAGCCTTCCTGTTTGTTGTGACATGTGGCTCATTTGTTGATGAAGTCAGTAATATCTGTGGCAAATAAGAGAAACAATAGCCTGCAGCTTAGGGTACAGGCCTTAAAGGCATGGGACATGAAAAAGGCTTTAGATGCCCAAAGATATGAGATGTGTTAAAGATGCCCTTAGTTATGTGACTTGAGGAAGGTGGGGACCATCCTCCTTAGAGATGGTGAGGGTTTACCTATTGATGGCACTCTAGCATGGACGAAATTAACAGTCACTGTAAAAGGATGAGCAACATTAAACAGTGGAAATGACAGCTGCATTTAGAGCCCTTCAATAAGTAAACATTTTCCATTATAATTACTGTTTGCAACACTTTTTGAAAACTCTTTCTTCATACTAGATTATGTACGTCAGGTTTCAGGGTCCAGACATTTTTTCCTTTGACTGAAGAAATAAGATAAATGCACCAGAAATACCACAAATTGAATTTAGAATATTCTGGAAGCTGATAGCTTATGCTTGTGGTTTTTCATTCTATTTACTAAATAGCTCTGATTTTCAATTCAAGTTAATGATTGCTTACCAGTTTGTTCTTAGTGTGGAATGAAGTAGGGCATAATTTCATGAGCTTTGAAAGACCTTATTTCAGATTCTGACCATGTTATTCACTGATTGCTTGATTTTAAACGATAATATAGAATCTCAGTTTCCTTATCTGGCAAATGGAAATAATAACATTAATTTTTAGAATTTTGTTAAAGTTATATCTAAATGTATGAGAGTGGTTTGGTTTGTGTATGTTGGATTATAATATTTTTATCTTAAGAATTGTAAAAATACTGGCAACACCCAGGTATGCTCCTCCCCACAGTTACCTGGCAACAGCCAGGTAGGCGTGTCCACTATAAAAGGGGCTGCTTGCCTCCTCTCTCTCTTACTCTCTTGCCTCTAGCTTCTCCTCGTCCTTCCTCCCTTCCCTTCCCCTTCTCTCCACGTGGTCATGGCCGGCCTCCTCTTCTCTCCTCTCTCTCTCCCTTTTCTCCACCATCTTCTCCCGTTTCTCTCCCTACCTTTGCCCTCTGCCCTGAATAAACACCCTCCCCTTTGGGAAAAAAAAGAATTGTAAAAATAATAGAACTAAAGGAGTCATACTACCTGACCCTAAAATATAATTTTAATATTATAGCCAACAAATATTTATAAGAGATAAAGGAAGTGTGATGGTTTATTTCAGTTGTCAGTATGATACACCTAAAATTACCTGGGAACAAAGCCTGAATAAGAGATTCTCTATATCAAGTCGGCTGTAGGCATGTCTGTGGGGGACAGTCTTGATTATGTTGGCTGATGTAAGAAGACCTGCCCGTTGTGGGTGGCACCATTCCCTAGATCTGAGTCCTGAATATATTAGACTAGAGAAGGTGAGCTGTGTAGGAATGCAGACATTCATTTGTCTCTGCTCTTAACTCTGGATTTGACTAACAGCTTTAAGCACCTGCCTGATGTCCCTACAGTGATGGACTGTAACCTGGAATTGTAAGCTGAATTAACTGTTTCTCCAGTAAAGCTGCATAAGTTGGAGTGATTTATCATAGAAGGAAGGAAGGGAGGGAGGGAGGAGGGAGGGAGGGAGGGAGGGAGGGAGAGAGGGAAAGGGAGAGAGAGACACAGAGAGAGACAGAGACAGAGAAAGAAGGAAACTAGGACAGAAATGAAAACTAATAAAAGTGATCTGGCACATGTCCACTTACCTTTGAATTTGTGTCTTCATTAGCCTGATGTTAATAAATTTTGTAGGTTTTTTGTTGTAGTTTTGTTTTACAAGAGACACCTATAGCAAGAACTACATATAGATTCTAACTTTGGATCCCATTTTCTTTGTCCAGTAGACCTAGCAGACACAGAGACTTAGAACAGCTTGTGAATAGGTGCAAAGAAAACAAAATTCCTCTGCCCTTGGGGTTCCTGGATTGTACTCTACACCCAGTGAAAGTGACCAAAGTTAGCTTGTGATTTGAATGAGAATGCCTGCCCCCCAAGCTTTGAGGTTTCAAAACGCCCTACTAGTCCAATCTCTCTCTCTCTCTCTCTCTCTCTCTCTCTCTCTCTCTCTCTCTCTCTCTCTTTCTCCCTCTCTTTCTCTCTCTTCCTTCTTCTCCCTCCTTCTCTCTCCCTCTCTCTCTTTCTTTCTCTCCCTCTCTCTTTCTCTCTTTCTTTCTCTCCCTCTCTCTCTTTCTCCCCTCCCTCCTTCTCTCTCCCTCTCTCTCTTTCTCTCTTTTTCTTTCTTTCCCTCCCTCTCTCTCTCTCTCTCTCTTTTTCTCTTCCTCTCCCTCTCTCTCCCTTCCTCTCCCTCCCCCTATCTCCCTCTCTCTCTTTCTCTCTTTATCCCCCTCCCTCTCTTTCTCTCCCTTTCTCTCCCCCCTCTCTCTTTCCCTGTCTCTCTCTCTCTCCCTCCCTCCCTCCCTCTCTCTCCCCCTCTCTTTCTTTCTCTCTCTCACCCTCGCTCTCCCTTCATCCTTCCCTCTCTCTCTCCCCCTCTCTCCCTTTGTCCCTTTCTCTTTCTATCTCTCTTTCCCTCTCTCTCCCTCCCTCTCTCCATTTCTCTATCTATCTATCTATCATCTATCTATCTTCCCCCCACCCTGCCTCCCAGCTGTGTCTCAGCTACTGCTTCAGTGCCATGCCTTGATTGCTGCCTTACTCCCTACCATGATGGTCATGGACTCTAACCCTCTGGAACTTGGTCATGGTGTCCTATCACAGCAATACAAAAGTAACTAAACTAGCTAAGCAAATATTACATGTTTAAGATCTTGAAGATTTTCTGTAATTTCCTTGAAGAAAGAGTCTAGTATTACTCTAGCCTGTGTCTTATACCTGTATTTTAAGCAGTTTCTCTTTCTACAGGGATGGTGTGTCTAATTAGCCAGGCCTAGTCAAGATATGCTCCCCTTTGCTCATTGTAGAGGCCCCAAACCATGTCATTCCCTGAGCTGATCTTGCCCAGTAGACTCTTCTCAGACACCTGGAGAAGAGCCTGGCTGCCCAATGACCTGCAAACCCATAGCAGTTCTTCAAACTAGAGTCAATGGTTGTAGTTTGAATGAGAAGAGTCCTCCATGGGCTCACTGTTTGAGCACTTGAAGACAGTGTCACTATGAAAAAGCCCAATAATAGTTGTTGGCACTGGGGAAATTTTGAGAGCCTTTAGGAAGTGGAATCTTACTAAAGGTCACTGAGGGAAAGCCTTGGGACTTTTATGACCTGGCCCTATTTCCTGTTTAACTTTCTGGTTCCTAGGATCCAATTACATTTGACCAGTCAGCCCGCTACTCCTGCTGCTATGTTTTCCCTGCTTGCTGCTATGTCTTCCTCACCATGAAGGACTGCATCCCTCTGTCACTGTAAGCCAAATAGACTTTGTTCTTTAAGATGCTGCTTGTTCATGGTCTTTTATCTGGGCAATAAGAAAGTGGTTAAGATAGCTGTTCTTAAGAATGTTCTATTGTAGTATGACACTACCTCCTAGGAAGCTATAGACTGGATGAGTCCGTCTAAACCAAACTTTTGGAGAAACCTAATATCACTGACTGCTTACTCTCAGAGAATACATCTTAATCCCTTGCTTCAAAATTAAATACACAAGTATTAACTAGAGGCAGAAAAGAGATGCCATAACAAGCCAAAGCCTTGTACTCTTAGGCAAACCAATGACCCATGGCTGAAGCAAACTTCTGGTGTTTCCTTATGTATCTGGGCTAGATCCGATCACTACTACATCAGCTCATTATTGGAAGATGTTCACCTTTTTGTGCCATGGCGACTTTGCTTACGTGGTATGACTTTTATAGTATGGAAAAACTCTCCTCTTCATTGTTTAGTTGTTCTGGACACTCTACTGTTCTCTGAACCTTTAAGCCTACATTTCCTTCTTAGATATTTTCTTAAGTCAAAGACTATTAGAATGTGGTAGACCAAGATATTCTCCCTGGTGTTGATTTGGCATCCCAATTGCCTCAAAACTAGAGAACTCTGTTTTAGACAGTTTTAGTGTTTTCAACTATAAAACCAGGAACTTGAACGAGGAGCCATTAAATGACTTACTGAGAGGTGTGAGCTAATGTCTATTTATCCATCAGAGAACAACATCGACCAAAGCAAATAGTTCCACATGTCTGGCTCCGAGAAGCGATGAATTCACTGGGGTTACTTAGAGTTGCAAGGGTTTCTTAAAAGAGCTTGGATGACCTAAACTCAACTTCATCACTAAAAAGCTCACCCTAGCATGGCTGACAACTTGTGAAAGCTGCATTTCTGGAGGTCCCTGCCCGATTGCTGCCAGTTGAACTGAAGAGAGTCTCCTCAGGTCCAGTGCTTGCTTACCGTTGTATAATGGTGAAAGTGGCCTAATGAGTCTTTTAACTTTCTGCAGTACTGAGTCGTGTAACTTCTGCTTTTCCAGTGTGATGAGCCACTCTCTTCCCTGTAAGACAGAATGCTTCAGTATAAAGGAAGTAGCTACACAGCAGGGCCTGTGGCAGCCTTTAGGGGTAAGCTAGCAGAGTTTGGCATGTGAAGGTTGGTTGGCCCTTTCTTTCTCTCTGCTTGATATTTCTTGATGTAGAATCTGAGTGACTTATTGGTCTTGTCACTCATTATCAGGATAAAGAGCAGCAAGTATGCATTATTTAGTTTCTACTTTGTTACAACAAAATATCCCAGGGAAGCAGTTTAAGGGAGGACCAGTTAATTCTGAGCCATGGTTAAAACACAAACACTATTAGGGCCAGGGGAACATGGTGGGTAGTGGAGGCTCCCCATATCTTGACAGATCAGGAAACAGACAGGACCAGAAGCATGGTCAGTCTATTACCCTGAAGGCCCATCCTTAGTGTTCTGTGGTTCTATCTAGGCTAGGTCCATCTAGGTTCCATCTCAAGATAGGGACCATTCGCTGTGATTTTTAAAACATTTTACATTTCTTTGAAGAAACTTATCTTTTTGTGTGTACTTGTGTACAGTGGATGGGTTGCACATGTATTATGCCAGAATGCATATATGTGTGTAAGTGTGTGTGTATGTTAGAAGTTGATGTTGGGTGCTTTAGTCACTCTACACATTAACTTTTAAGGTGGAACTCCTCACTGTACCTGGAACTCTCTAATTTGACTAGCCTGGCTTGCCAGACAAGCACTGGGGATCTTCCTGTCTTAGCCTTTCAAGTTCTGGAATTATAGGTGTGTGTAGGCACACTTTGCTTTTTTTGTAGGTTCTGGGGAGACCAAACCCAGGCCTGCATGCTTGCTTGGAGCTATCTTTCCAGCCCCTGACTGACTTTGTCTTAAGTGTCCAGCTGATTCCAGCTCACCTTTGGGCCAAACATATAAGGAATACAGCACAGATCACACTAGGTGGTTTACGTGTTGCAGAGGTCCATTGTGTGGACAGTTGGATGCCACTGAGTCAAGGTATCCAAGCCAAGGGCAAATATTAGCTTGACCTATATCTTTTAGTTTCCTACTTCATTCCTGGCTTCTCTTAAGTTGATGGAAGCACCGGCTTTCCCTTTCTCTCATCCCATAGAGAAAATTCAGATACTGGAGCAACTTTATTAGTAGTATTCTATTAGTTGGTACTTTAGCAAAGATAGAGACTGAAAGCTTATAACAATGATTTCCCACTAACATGTCTAGTGGTGCGCCTGGCATGCGGGTGTCTGGTCAGTCAGTGCACTCTAGTGGGGTTGAGTCATCCTTGGCAATTGTTTGGCTGAGGAAGTTCCTGGCTGCTGCATCTGAGTTGGTTTCTAGTGCCTGGGCAAGCACCTCTCCCCAACCCCCATTTTCATGCTCCCACACTCACAGACTCTGTCCATGTCAGCCAGTTCCAGATAGGCTATTTCCAGTATGGCCGGTTGCATCTTGAATGCCAATGGTTTGTTGTAAGCAGTTAGCATAAATCAGATATGATAAGAAAGGTAAAAACCAAGCTGGAAATTTGAATCTGCAAGAGAGAAGCCATTGTCTAGAAGGACGTAGAAATGAAGACAAAGGAGATGAGAGGATGGACCAGTTTCAACTGCCCTCTTGGGTCACTCTCTTAACAAAAGAGCACGTGTGTCCTCAAGTGATCCTGTAGGTGTCTCTTGGGGTGTGTAGTTATTCACCCCCTCACCCCCAGCCTTCCATTACCTCTGTGCCTGGCTTGCCTGTGATACTACAGGCTCTCCCATGATTCCATTGTCTCCCTTTAAGCATTTCAAATCCCCCTAACTTTAAGTCTGTTTTCAGACTTTGGGTTACTTTTCTTGTTCCTGTACCAGAACACCTGACAAAAGCAACTTATGTAAGGAAGGATTCTCTCAGCTTACAATTTGACAGTACAGTTGTCCAGCGTGGGAGGGAAGGCTTGGTGGCCACAGCATGAGGCAGTGGGTCACGTGGATGGGTCACTGTATCCACAGTCTGGAGTCAGGCAGCGGGTATGTTGTATCACATGTATGTTGCATCCACAGCCTGTAGCAGGAAACAACAGTTTTAGGGACCTTTTCTTCCTCAGTCAAAGCTTCACAGGGATGCCCAGGGGTGTTTCCATAGTAACTCTAAATCCATTTGAATTGATGGTGAGAATTATCACTCACACTTCCAGAGAGCAAAGCCTTATCCATCTTGTTTACTGAATATCCAAGTGCCTGGCCCAGGTTTGTCTCAGACATTAAGAAAAGAAGAAACCGTATGGGGCTTTGCTACCTTGGTCTTTCTTTGAACAAGGGTACTGATATCACTTCCTTACAGCAGGATTGTCACTCTCTACCTATGCGCCTATTCTTCAAAGTCTAAGAATTGTGCTTTTCTGTTCAGTCTTCAGCCTGGACATAAGTTCTTTGGAAATATTTGTTTGTGAAAGAATGGTCTAGTTAGAAAGTTTAGTAAGGGTCTTGTAAAAGAAAGGTCTCAGAGTTTTTAGCATACAACACTGTTGCTATTACTGTTATTATTATTAATTTTTTTTACTCATTCACTTTACATCCCACTCACTGCCCTCCTCCTTGTCACCTCCTCCAATAATACTTCCCCCCAACCCCTCCCCTTCCTCTCTTCCCTGGGTATCCCTCCACTGTAGCATGTCAAGTCTCTGTGAGGGTAGACCCATTCTCTCCCACTGAGACCAGACAAGGCAGCCCAGCTAGAAGAATGTATGCCCAGCACAGATAACAACACTGTTGCTTTTTAATGACAACCAGTTTGATTGTTCTTCTCAGATACCCCGAAGCACAAAGCAGTCTGTAATGCTAAGTAGCATGAAGCTTGAACCATTGTTCGTGCCCTTCAGAAGACACAACTCACAACAAACTTTGCTGCTAGAATAACCTGTTGTCTAAAGCTTCAGATATCAGTCACTTTTCGTTACTGACTTGGTAAAATATCTGGCAAGAAAACATAAAGGAGGAAGCATCAATTCTGGCTCACAGTTCTGTTCTCAGTCTAATGCTGGAGAACAGAAAGCTTTAGAACTAGCTCCTGACCAACGTCTATCTGGCCTGGAATGCCTAACCACAACACCCCATTGAGAGGGCAGTGACAACTGGTCACATAGCATAAAAACCTAGAGTTCTCCATGCTAATGAAGTAGCTAGGTAGGCCTTGAGTGTTTAGCCAGTGAGCTTCCCTTCCTGAGCATCCCTTCCTGTAAAAGGTACTTAATCCCTGGTTCACCCTGAGTAAGATGTATGCATTCACACCCACTATAACACTAAAGCTGTTTGAATAAGCAAGCACCCTCTCCTTCAAAGAGTCATGCATAAATCTCCTGGAGAAGGCCTCTTTTCCAGTCCCTCTGTACTTTTGGCACCCCCATTTCTCATCCCTATGGACCCCAGCAGCATCTGAATGCACAGGGGACTGAGAATGATAGAGTCCATCCAAGACCCACTGTTTCTTACCTGGAGAAACATGGAGTTGGAACTGCCTATCTTGGACTTAGTTCTTCCTTCCCTGATCGACATGCTGGCGGTGCTCCAGCATCCCAGCAATAAGGCAGAGACAGGCAGCCCTACATACCAATGCCTTCCTGAACTTTGGGCTTCCCATTCTTGTTACAGTCCCCATAGACTCAGTGCCCTACCTGCTTGTGTAATTAAAATAACTTCCTAGAGTTACCCTGCCTCATCCCTTTCTGGGGTTGCTACTCACAGATTTTGCACATTTATTTCTGACTCTTTGGCTGGAAGTACTGATCAATTTTTACTCGTCAGCGTCTGAGGTTCAAGTCCTGCTTGTAGAATTCACAAATCCTCAGGGACTTTTGGGAACTTTCACCTTTTCCTGTGATGTTATCAGTTCCACAGTGTGGAATTTCAGACTTCACCTTTCATTTGCTAATGGGGCCTGCCTGTCCATGGTAGAAGAACACAGAAAAATGCAATTGCAATTGTATATATCAGTGATTGAAGAAATACCTCTTGGTAAGTTCTGTCTTATTGCTTTGAAGCTGTTTCTTCACTCTGGCTAAATACACTCCACCCAAAAGAAAGTCTGTGGGTACCCACTTTTCATGTTGTTTGCCTTCTGCATGCTCAAATTCACTGTTATATGTTTGTCTGTGGTCCATCCATCCACCCACCCACCCATCCATCCACCCACCCACCCATCCATCCATCCATCCATCCATCCATCCATCCATCCATCCATCCATTGAGGTAGGATCTTGTGCCTCATGCTGGCCTGAAACTCACTATGTAGCTAAGGGTGATGACCTTGAATTTCCCATCCAATTGCCTCCTTCTCCCAGATGATGAGGTTTCAGGTGTGTCCCACCACACCTGGCTTATGTGGTGCTGGCTTTGAACCAGGAATTCATGCATTCTATGCAAGCTCTAAGCTGAGCCACACTCAGTAGCGCACTGTTACCATTTTATTTTACCACTTGAGCATCCCTTCAGTTCCCAGGTTTGGTGTCCTAGCTTCATTGGGGTTGGAATCTGGACTTCATTAGCATAACCTCTGTCTTATCCATGGCCTCTGATTCAGGTTGTCTTATGCTTCCTTGGACCTCAGTCACTTGCTCTCCATCACTTGTTTGCGTGTTATTTTGATAGGACCAGCTGTGAGAGCTGGAAGACAGAGGATCCAATCAGAATGGGTGATATTCTTTGTCAGAGATACAGGCAACCTGAAGTTCAAATGCAGGCAGATAAGTGTAATTCTGATAAAGAGAATCCCATGTCAATTTAGGATCCCAGGACATAGAGCAAAGGAAAAGTTGAAGACATGGCCACAGTCTTCTGCGCTTGGAGGAGCATCTGACAGGTGAGAGAGAAAAGAAGAACACAATTTCTTTTCTCTCATATTTAATCTTTTCCAGGGAGCCGCCACAAAGAGACTTTTGGACAGAGTTTTCTTAGTCATAACATTACAGAAACAGGATTTGTTCTCTCCAAACTGTCAGGACTGGGCTAAGGAAATGACGAGACTTTCAGAGAGTGGGGCATACTTTATCAAACTGCCCATACATCATGTGGGGTTCCATGGAAGACGGATGTCTGTGAGAAAATAGAGCCTTATTAGGTGACAAACTTGTCAGCGCCAGGATATTGGATTTTCCAAATTTTGAAACTGAGAAATCAAATTCATTAGTTTATGGGCCTCTAAGTCTGCAATAATGTGATATAAAAGCCTGATGGGACAAGGACTCAAGCTCTGTTCTCTCATGAATTCTGTTGACAATGTTTTGTGAACACCTACTGGATGACATGTTCAAAACACGTAAGTGAAAAACTGGGACAAAAGTCTCCGTATTCATGATAAAAAGTGACCTGGTCCTTCGGTCATGCATGTCTCTTCCCAATATGTGGGATTTCTACACTGAGGTCTTCTCCAATTTTATGTAGTCTGATTAACCTACAAAATAATTCAAATTTGAAATTGCTTACCTGGAATTAGTGCTGGCCCCACAGTGTAAGTGCCGAACTTCACAGGATGCTCCCAATATCACGTATCAGTCACAGATAGTGCACAGCTGAACTCTGTCAAATTTGGCTCTTGATTAGAAGTTCACATAGCACCCCATATAGGCTTAATAATTCAGCATACGACCTCACAGGATTCAGTAAAGTGCTTGGCTTATGTTTACACGTCTATGGTGAAGATATTATAAAGATGTAAGTGATCAGCCACATGAAGAGGTACATCTAGTGGGGTCTGGAAGGTTCCTAAGCTCGGGAGCTTATGTCCTTGTGGAATCAGAAAACGTCACCCTCCTGGTACATGCAGACACACAGACACACACACACACACACACACACACACACATGCAGAAGGGAAAGGGCCAATGAACTGTTGGCTAACAGGTGATTTCCTGTTCTTGTGAATGGAGGTTCCATCCTGTTGAAGACACATGGAAAAAGCCCATGAAATGCACCAGCAGGATCTCTCTGAGGGCTGGGAATGGGGTTTATTCACCCTCCAGCTCCTTTGGATAGTAGTTGAGGGGTGACCCTGATGCTGTCCCCAGCAGGCTTAACAAGCTCAGTGACTTAATTTTCCCCCTGCTTCCTGACTCCAGTTTGGTTCTTTCTATTGGAACCTTGGTGTTTAGGTTCATTGCCTTCAAGGGCCCGTGGTGGCCTTGCACCCTTGGAAAGCTTGCCAGAATGAAAGTTCATCATTGCCGCTATAGTCTTTGACTTTATGTTTGTAGAATTAGGACATTTTCTTCCCCTGTTTAAGAAGCCCAGTGAGGAAGGTAGGGCTTGCATACTGGCCCTTTACATACAAGAGGACTCTAATCGTAGCAAGGATCTGCTGAATTTTCAAGTGTCATCACAGGTTTGCAAGATTTGAGTTATAATTTATCTGTACTAAATAAACTACAGTAGGGTATTTCCAAAGTTACCAGGATTGACACTGAAATGAAGAGGTGTCAATTTACAGGACAATATATGCGCGTATAATTATCTCACTATGTATCCAACCCTCTGTCTTCACTTATAGTACATAGCAGTTCAAGAAGTATTCATGTAAACAGTTGTTTATATTGCATAAGTAGCAGAGAGCTCCTCATTAACCTGCCAAGGTAGGAACAACATCAAGTAGCATTAATTTGCCAGATAACAGCAGGTAGGGCTGGTCTGCACTGGTGGTCATCCCTAGTAATAAGTGGAAAGAGAGTTTAATAAGTAAATACTGCCACTGGCCACAAACTGTAACTAAGTAGAAAATTGTTTCAACAATGTGTTCAAAGAAGATAAATTGACTAAATGTTCTCAAAAGAAAAATATGCCGATTTTATATCTTATTTTATGGGATAAAAATGCTTGATGAATTGAATTAAGCTAGAATAAAATATTAATATGGAGTATAAATGTTTTAATCATGCCAACAAAAGCACATCCTGAAATACTAGGCCAGTGGACTTTCTAACACAGCAGGGTGAAGGTGTAACCCAGCATGTGTGGACATGACATGTCTCAGTGCTGTCCAAGTTAAACTGAACTATCTCATCTAATGAGAAATGGGTATACAGACACAAACCAGGAAGAAGAGCTATATGGTTTCTAGGAAAATATTATTATTGCCTTCAGGTAGTTATAGACTTTTCCCAGGAGAATACGAAAATACAAGTTTTAAAGCTTTTAAAAGGCAGATGAGTGTCTTCCTGGTGTGGTGTTGCTTCTTTTTCAAGCATTACACAGATCCTGGTGGGTTCTACTATGGTACTGGCCTAATGACTATTTAAAAATTACTTAGTAACAGCAACCTGGTGCTGAGGCACTTGTCTTTTGAGCTGAGGTGTTCACAACCCTTTTCTGAATGTGGGACTTATCTTCTCACAAGTACATTTATATAAAATAGAAGATAAGGAAAAAGGTTAATATCATTTCTAGCCCACTGTTTTCCGTTACAGCATCTGTGATTTACATCATAGGTCAAATTTTAAAACATTGTTTCCTTCCTAGATTATAATCTCCACACGGGCAAAGCACGTTGTTTGCTTCTTGGTTTGATTTCTTCTCACTAATGTAGACGAGATTTTAAAAATCAGTTATAGAGATGAATGCAACATAAACATGAAAAAGCATAAGGTAAAATGGTCCCACCTTCAGATATTTTCACTAAACAATCCCAGGTAAATCTCTAAATGAAAAGAGTCAGTGAGTCCTCATCTGGGAAGCCATCAGAAAGACAGTGTCTGTGTTAGGCAGACCAGGAATCAGATCTGAGAAAGAAGGACAAGGTTCTCTGAGGAAGGAACATTTCTCTTTGTAGTCTTTTGTAGCTTAAACTATAGAATTTGTTGGATCTACTTTGAGTTTTCGGGGTTTTAGTTGTCTACTTTGGTTGCTATTTTGATTTCTGGCCACTCAAGAAGTCAAGCTGAATTTGGTAGCTCATAGGCTAAGCACTCTGGAGGATCAGCTCAAAGCCACCTTCGAATTACATACAGTGTTTGAGGCCAACCTGGGCTACATGAGACTTTGTTTCAAACCTTCCTCTCAGAAAAAAAGAAATTTAAAAAATTCTAGATGAGTTTAACTCAGGTTGATTGTAAGACCTACTCTGAGGTGTGTCATCTGGATTTCAGGCCACTCAGTCAGCAGTGTGGTAAACTCAGCTGTGGTCTTAGCCTAAAGCTAACAATGTATCACATGGAGTAAGAGACAAAGTCAGGGTCCAGTTTTTAAGAAGCCTATGAGAGTATTAAAAAGAATAGGCTTTCCGAGGAAACTTTGAAGCAGAATATAAGATTCTAGAGGGCTTCAAATGCCCTTCAGAGTTCAGGCGTCTTTGTCTTTTAAAGAGTTGTCTTTTAACCAGTCTGCAGACAGCACTTGGGGTAGCGCTGTGGGGCTTACTGTGTAGATTCCTGGTGTCCATCAGAAGTGGAATAATAATCACACAGAAGCCATATTTAAAACTTTCTAGCCAGTATACTAAGAAAAGACAGTGATATTAAAAGGAAAACAAAGCACAGGAGGTTAATTTTAGTAATATATTCAACTCAAATATTCATAATACAATAATTTTAACATGTGATTAATTTAACATCATTTGTAATACTTTATTTTTTAAAACTAAGTTGTATGTGTGTGTATGTGTGTGTAGGTGTGTGTATGTGTGTGTGTGTGTTTGCACATACACAGCATATTCCAATCTGGAGAAATACAGTTCAAATACTTGGCAGCCATACTTGTCTAGTGGTTATTTTATTAGAAAGTGCAGAGACAGTTCTGGTTGTGTAAGGACAAACTTGTACTGTTAGTACACGGGAGGTGGAGGCCAAAGGATCGAAAATTCAAGACCAGTCTTAGCTACGTATTGAGTGTGAGGCCAGACTGAGCTGCATAAAACCTGTCCCAAAAGAAAACGACAACAAAACAAGGAATAAAGAAAGTTCCACAAGATCACAAGTCCCACACTGCACGATATTTACAAATCGACCCCAGTGGAACCAGGAGAGATCTCACAGAGAGCAGAGACACAAGAGAAGGAAACAGTTTGCAAGGGTAGGTGCCAGCCACACCAAGTGCTTCTGATAGATTCAGCTACACAGTGACATTGATCTCGGGAGAAGGGAAGGGTCACGGTCGTGCTGTAGGGGGCAGAGGAGATCTAAGGGCACTGGGCACAGTCTACTGGTTGAGGAAGTTTACTGTGCAAGGAGATGTGGCATTGAACTTCCATCACTGAAGATGAGGACATGGCATGGATGCTCAGGATGGTAGAGAGGAACTATTGGGATGGAGAGGGTGGGATGAGGGTGGGAACCAGCTCCAGGAGAAGGGGAGGCAGAGATCAGACAGAGGTTGTGTCTGCACTAGAGGAGCCCTGCCTTCTCCCAAACTGATGAGGACAAACAGCATCTCTGGAGCAGGCAGAGTAGGACTTTGGAGATGGAGGGAAAAGGGAGTCCTTTGTTGAGTGACTGCCTTGATCTTCTTAGAGAAATATAATACGAGGTCAAGGGTGGAAGGGCCCAGGTGCGTGGAATTTGAGGAGAGAGGATAAGATGGGAAAGAGCTTTGAAGTGTGACAACTTGCACGTTGTCTGCTCCGGTGACTATGAGGTTTGTGATCAGGTTATGCCTTTTAAAAAAATCCACTGAAACAGTTTGGATTGCAGGTCCAGAATAGGTAGCAATTTGGTTTAATCAGGTTTCATCTTAGCACAGTCGGTTCCATAGTCGGAAAGTGAGCTGATTTAGTGGTGTGGGTGGTGGTGGGGGTGGTGTATGTGTGTGTGGTCTTTCACTTGCATGGCTGTGTGATTGGTGTGCATGTGTATACACGCATGTGGAGGCCAGAGACCCACCTTACTTATTTTTCCAGGAGTCATCTACCTTGCCTTTTTTTCTCATTGGCCTAGAGCTTGCCAAATGGATGAGGGTAGCTGGCTAGCAAGCCCCAGGGATCCACTTGCCATACCTCCCCAGGACTGGAATGGCAAGATTGTGCCACCCTGACCTTATGTATGCTTCTGGAGACTCAATTCAGGTTCTTATATTTACACATCAAGCACCGTCTCATAGAGCTACCCTTCACACCTGTTAAGTGTTTTTTTGAAGGAAAGATTGTAAGAAAGATCCACAAATTTCTCTTTGGACAAACAAGGAAGGAGGACATGAATGGGATCACTGATGGTCATCCGGTCATGTGAGGAGGTGGAGGAGTGATGAAAGTACCTGGAGAGAGTGAGCTGGATGGGTAAAGCTACCGTTGAGAGATCAGCTCTTGAAGCTGGGGTTGGGAGATCACAAGGTCACTAGGGCAATGGTGTATAAATGAGGTGGGATAAAGGAAGAAAGGTCATTGAATGGGGGAGATGGAGATGTTTGCACATCCACGCGTTTGACCCTCCCCTCCTCTGCAGGGTGCTCCCCTGGAACTCATGTTGCATTATCAGAAGATGCCGCTGCAGTCCTCAGCTTCTCTTGGCTTTCATGTTCACTGTGTGGAGATTGAGAATGAGGTGGCATGTGTGATGAGTGGATTTCTGTGTGGACCTGTGAATACTTACGCTTCCAGAGCTGATGACAGGCGTGAAGTGGAACAGAAACTTTTGGTGCTAACATGGTAATCAAAGAAGTGGGTGTTCAGGGGCTCTTAACTAAGCGTTTAAAGGACCTGGGATTTTTAATGGAGGAGGGATATGATATAGAGATAAAACCTGGCAGCAAGGGTGAGGTGGCAGATGGAAGAAAATAGCCCTTTCCAGTGACAATCAGGACTCAATGGCTCCACAGACAGAGGCAGTGCTGATGCTGTTGTTTACACTTGAGGTACTAAATAGGACACCTCCCAATCTCTGTGACACACGCAGAGTGGAAAGGAATGCCAAGAAAAGCTGATGAATACACCAACATCTTCTGGTAATGCAGTGTGAGTTCCAGGGCACCACCTAGTAGGAGAGAGAGGGTCAGAAGTGTGGATGCACAAACATGTCAGGGGAGCTAAGCTAGCGTGTGTGTGTGTGTGTGTGTGTGTGTGTGTGTGTGTGTGGTGGGGGAGCCCAGGGAAGCTCAAGCTTCTTGTTCTTCTGGGGTTTTGTAAACCCTTCATCCACAGACCGACCTAAGTTCCTAATCTGGAATCATATGTCCTGTTCAATATAATTCCTCCGAGCTTCTGGCTTTCTGATAGGATTTAAAATTACAGAATTGGAGACAGGCATTCTCTGCAGAGTGCTCTGTGCAGTAAGCCACTACCTGAAAGGATTTGGGTACATGTGTCATAGAGGTTGATAATCTAAGCCACACAGGCAAGGTCAGGCAAATTTGTGTGTTTTCCAGCCATTGTTTCTCTTCTGCCTGCCACCAGAAGCAGGTAAGAGAGGATCAGGTTGTTTGAACTTTAAAGCAGCTGCAAGCATAGGCATAGTTGCCCCCAGTGTTGGTTTCTCTTGTTTCAGGCCTCTGACTATTTCCATGTGACCTCACCCTGAGCAAGCCTTCACCCAGGGCAAGCGTTCAAGAAGTAGGTAGACAATTTTTCTTTTCTGTAGCTAAGGATTATCTAGTCTGCCTAGAGTTTTAGTCACCAACAGGACCTGGTACATAACACTTGCTTCTGAAGCCCTTGAAAGGGAGATAGGAACTACTGAATTACTGAGGCAGAGCCAAGAGTTCAAATCTCAGTCTCAAACCGCAGTGTACCTCCCCTTCGAAGCCCTCATGTGTCCTGGCTGTGACTTCATGGTCCTCGGTAGGAATCTGTCTTCATGGTCCTCGGTAGGAATCTGTGTAATGCATCTCTGAGAACTTGACAGTGAGCTTCATAGTGGCAGACAGCATGGTTTCCCTGCTGCTCAGCAACTGAGGTACTGGGTGCAGGAATCATAGGACCCTTAAAGTTGAGCTTTGGGAGGGAATCACAAAGCCAAGGGCAAGATCCTATCTGTATACTGCAGAAATAAACAGATACCTGCACCTCCCAGTTCTTAACTCCCCAAGATCTCACTGGCCTTGGGGCCTCAGCTTGAACCCAGCTGCCATCCACACCAGCCTCACGGACAACCTGGGCTCTGATTCTCTCTTCTTTCCTCTGAAAATTAACTTCACACAAAGCTAGCCAGTCTCCCACATAGATCCTGTCCCATCAAAAGTGAGCGTCTTTAGCAAAAGCATTCAGACAACAGCTAGTGATAAACAAATCCTCTCCTGAGATGAAATCCTCACTCTGGGATTTAGCTAGCTGAGACACTGGGCGGTGGCTCGGCCGCTCTGAGTCTCAGCTCTATTGTTTGAAGAATGATGATAATAAGATCACATATTTCAGCCAACTAACTGTTGGGAAGACTGAGTGTCATAGTGTGTACAAACTGCTTACCCTTTGCCAAGGGCCAGGTGAATTCATAATGGCTGGCTGTGCATCATGGTTGCTATGACACTGTGGTGACAGATGACATTTCTGGTCAGGACTCATAGCTCTGAGGAAGGTCTCAATAGCTCACTGGGCTCTCCCAAACCCAGGAGTTTGAAGCTTTTAAGCTTCAATGGAGGATGGTGGGGGCAGATCCTGATCCCTCTGCCTGAGAGGGGACACACATTAGTACAAACTACAGTACAGGCTCAGAACCTCTCTCAGGATATTAGATAGGTTCCAAACACCAACACTGTAAAATCCATGTTGGATTGTTGAGAATTGTCTTCTGGCAAAAAAATTCAAAGTGACCACTTTCTAAGTCCCTTGCTTCCACATAACATTTTCTAGATTAGGCAGCTTTTGATAAGCACAGAAGGTGTCCTACTCTTGGGGTTTATAAAAGGCAAGTGATCGAGATAAATTAAAAATGCACATAAAAAGCTGAATTCCACACACCAGCCTCCTTTGCTGCCCTCCCACCCCACCCCACCGCCACTCTTCAGTTAGGCCATTGTCCTCCAGGTGAGCTTTACCTCAGTCAAATGTGCACTCATTCAGTTGCCGTGAGGTCATGGGCCCTTCATGGTGGTGTTTGTGGGCTCAGGGTGGAGAAGTTGTGCCTGATGCTGTTGACCACACTGAGAGTAGGAGTCAGACATATGTGTCACTTGAAGCTACAAGAGTAGTCCTGAAGCCAGGCATGGTAGCACAAGCCTTTAATCTCAGCACGTGGGAGGCAGGGGAACATGGATCTCTAGGAATTTAAGACTAGCCTGGTCTACACAGTAAGTATCAGAACAACCAGAGCTACATGATAGAGACACTGAAAAAAAAAAAACACAAAAACAAAAAAACGGGGTGGTGGTGGTGTTTCTGAACTGATAAGCTTATGACTGTGTTAGAAAACCCATAATTAATACTCTCCTGTGATAGGTACTATCCTAGACAGTTTATTTGTCCTTCATGACCACCCTGTGGGTAGGCAACACTACCCAGGGTTGCAGAAATACAAAGGCAGGCCTATGGTAACATCGAGGATACTTACAATGAGGCTCCATGCTCCATGACTTCTGTTTCTCTCGACTTCAGCTTACTTCACCATAGCAACAATCACAAGAAATACCCACTGTCTCTTACCATATGCCTTTCTATATTTAATGTACACAACCCAGTTAGCATTGCTGAGGTAGGTGTTGTCATATCTCCTTCTACAGATGGAGTAATGTCCGCAGATGATAAGGTTGGAGCAATAGCTTGGAATCTTGGATCCTAAAGAACTTCTCCATTGTCTCTATTGCCCAGTGATTTTTCTCTTCATTTCTGTTTTTTCCTCTTTTAACTTTTAAGAGTGTTTTTTAGTTTCTTTGTGTCAACCCCAAATTCTTGTTTTCAAAGAAAGACACAAAGAATAATGCCTCTTGATACCCGTGCATGTAACAGCACTGCAATGATTTTTCATTAATTTGATATAGTAGAGCATGAAGGAGAGGAGTAGAAACTGCAAAGGTTTACTCACTTTATATACATTTACTTCTACCTTTGCAAAAATTAATAACACACACACTGACACACACACACTCTCTCTCTCACACACACTGACACACACACACTCACACACACACACACACTCACACATACACTTCTGAACAGAGAAAACATATACAGATACAGAGGTTATACATAAAATGCTCTGAGACACCAGCAGTGCACATTTTCACAGTATCTCCATGACTCTTTGTTTGTACTTCTTTATTTTATTTAATTCACCTCTCATTGGTTCTTGTGCATGTGTCTGTGTGTGCATCTGTGTGTGCATCTGTGTGTGCGTGTGAACACATTTTGTTGTCAAGATTACACATCCTCTGAGATTACACAATACCCTGATTTATTTTTATACTTAAACATACTTAGGTTCCACATACATACAAGCCCTTATCTTTTCTATATTCGATACACAGGCATTTGGACAGAGAACACCCACACTGATACTTACTACTGTGGCCTAGCCAAATGGCTCTCTTCCATTTTCTTTAATAGCAGAGATCTGGGTTATATAGTGTAGCAATGTGTGCATTCCCCAAGGCTGTTTCTCTGCCTCTCTAAAGGTGGTCAATGAGGCCAAGCGGAAGCAGCTGGATCATCTTCTTGGAAATCTCTGAAGGGGCAGAGACACCTCTTTCTTCAGCTCCTCCCTCTCCACACAGATGACGCTGTGTGGAGATACGTGTCTTGGAGCATGGGTAACATTAAAGATTCTTGCCCTGAGCCATGTTTAAGGGAAACAAAAGCAGAGTGAGACCTCATGTCACTCCCAAGGTGCCTAATTCTAGATTTGGTCACATGACAATGAGCAAAGGTTTTTCTTCTCAAAACCACTGGTATTTCTGGTTTCTGTGACTTAACATCAATCCCACCCCTAGAGGAGTCAATTCTAGTTTAAATCAATAAAAAGAAGACAGAAAGTAAAACAAAACCAAGACTTGTTTGAAGTGAATTTAGACCTCATATCTTTATGTTCTTTGTCAAACAGTAAGGCTGAAAGTAAGTCAGGGAAAGATTGTTTTATTTTGCCATGAAAAAGTAAAAACATTGTCCTCCTGTTCAGAGGAACATTTCCTAGGAGCTTTCTGCTTTGAAATACCAATTCATTTTAGCTGAACGTTTCCAGTTCACATATTCCTTCTTCCTCTTGGGTTCATTAGCTCAATCTGTTAACTTCATGTGGCATCTTCAGAAACTCCAAAGGCTTGTGGTCTCACTACATTTACTGTTTTGGAAGTCAAAAGAGGCAGGGTGGGGGGTGGGCTGAAGTGGGAGTGGTTAGGACGAGACTATAGGGGCAAGCTGCAAATATTTAATGCTCAGCTTCAGAGCAGGAGGAAAACTGAGGTGATCACTGTGGCTCATATGTGCTACCAAGGTAGTCCATTCCCAGAAGCCTCTGGACCTATCTCCAGCAGCTGACTACAGGTGTTTTGTCTCTGTAACTCCCTCAGGGTCTTTGCAGGTTTTGCATGGTCCAGGAAGGGAGTGCAGTAGAAGGTCAATGCATTAAATAAGTTATTCAAGGTTGTGGGCCACTCTGCAGTAGAGCCAATGTTTGTCTGCAGACTGATTTGACATGTGGATTCTGACTTCCATGTTGGAAGAATGACAAAATACAAGGAAGAAAAATGAAGGAAGAAAAGGATCTTGTCCCGGTAAGGCCAATTGAGTCTCTGTAGCCTTGACAAACACTGGACCAGGCAAGACACAGTGCTGCAGACAATGGGTTAGATTCTGTCCCATGACCTGTTTGTGGATTTCCAAGTGGCTTCTCTCTTTTTATACTTGTTTTAAGATAAGGTCACTCTGTAGCCTAGGCTGGCCAGAAACTCACTTTATAGCCCAGGCTGGCTTCAAACTCATAGCAACCCCCTTACTCTAGACTCTCAAGTGTCGTGATGACTGGCACTTATTTCCATGCCTCCTCAAAGTAGTAGAAACAAAGAGCAGGTGACAAAAACTGGTGTGGCTGACAGAGTTGGACACTTTTTTTCCTTTAGTTTCTCTGTCTGGCTCTAGGTCTGGTGACCTGTGGACCTAAGTAACCCAACAGTCAGTGCTGGACAGAAGAAGGAGGCAGAGCTATGCCTTCCATAAACTCTTGATACTTATTATCTAATTCCATCGTTGAATGGTTCTATTTATTTTCTCAATTCAGCATAGGGAAAGATTTGGTTTGGTGGTCTAACACCCCAGCTAAGAAGTACCAAAGATCCTCCTGAGACCCAGGTTTCTCAGACTCTAAGTCCATATGCCACATTGGCTAGATCCTCTTTTCTCTCAGGATTCTGTGTTTCTGAGTTGGCAACCAGAACCTGATGTCCTAGAAGAAGATGGCCCTTATGTTCAATGTGTGGCAGGAGAACCCAGTGCTCTCAGGATGTGGTTGACTACTAACCACTGGAGGAGGAAATACTTAATTCTATCAGTGAGCTGGGTTCCAGGCTCCAAAGAAGTCACACCAGGATGCTGGGATGGAGGGCTAGTCCTGGAATGAAGGATGCTTTCAGTAAAAGAGGGTGGATGTGTCTTATGGAGTGAGTGTTCTGGGAACTGAAGGTGAGCTCTCTGTGAATGTTTGGGGTTCATGGTTGAGAGGCAAGATAGCATCCCCTGGGCAGTGAGGTGGGTGCTACATTTTTAAGGGCTGAAATCTGGACCGGCATCTTGGCACCCCCACCTCAGCTTCTGGGTAGGGAACCTTTGAGCAGACGGAGGGAAGAAAAAGCACAGCATAATTTGAGGGCTTCCATTTATACATGTGAATGCTCCTGGAATGGGGGAAAGGCTTTGGTGTTCAGTGACACCGGGGATTGAATGTGATGAGTGCAATCCGCCACAAATGATCAGGTTAGGCTGCAGCTCTGTGCCAGCTAATTTTCTATAAAAATTAATAAAGTCATGTCATTAATATTAAGCTCCAGTTGATATTAAGAGCAGGAAGAGGATCACTGGACTGCATCTCACCAACTTTGTTTTACACTTTCCCTCTCTGCTCTGTCAGGTGTCATTGCCAGGGCTCTACAAATGCCAGGCCCCAGTGTCGTCTGGACTTCTCTGGAGAGGAGAAATGGAGGAGCAGGGACATGTTCCTCCATGTCCCTCCATGTCCCTCCATGCTCCTCCATGTCCCTCCATGTCCCTCCATGTCCCTCCATGTCCCTCCATGCTCCTCCATGTCCCTCCATGTCCCTCCATGTCCCTCCATGTCCCTCCACTCGCAGCACTATTTCTGCTTGTTGTGTTCTCACAGTGCAGGGAGGAGAGCAGAAGCAAGCTTCCTGGTGGATCTTAATTTAAGGGCATTAATCCTGTCACGAGGACCTCGGCTAACCTTAAGTAATCCCAGAGGCTCCACTTCATTATTAATTTTGAAGGGACATACACATGTTCTTTAAAGTATGTCCTTAATTTTCTTTAAAGATTAAGAAATGGGGGTGGAGGGTGCTGGGGCTGGGGCAGGGTGAAGGGTGACACCCAGAGTCCCACCTGCCAAGTGGCCTGCCCTCAGCAGGAGCCACTACAGTTTGTGAGTATGTAGTGGAAAACGGGAGAAGAGAAGCAGAATGGTTTGAGGACTATGAAGAAAGGAAGACCTGGAGACTCCAGCGTGGAAAGAGGTAGCCTGATGTGAGAAGCCTGCCCTGCCACCTGAGGCCATGGCGAAGTCCTGCCCTGTGCTGCCTCTGAGCACCGTGTCTGCCACTGTGGCCACGCAGCTGCAGGGGTCTGTGTCTGTGTCTGTGGTTCATATTACCAGTCAAAGCCATGCGGATGTATCCAATCTGGGCTGCTGCCTGGGATCAAGTTGATGTTCAAAGAGGTGAGCTGGCCTCACCCCTCATCAGTTGTGGCATTTAGGAGAGCTGGCGGTGCACCATATATGGATAGCATAGTAGAGCTAGCCCTGGTGGCAGGAGTGGGGTTGAAGTGGGTGAATGGGAAGTGAACTAGCTTTGCCATTCCTCTGCTGGGAAGTGCTGGGGGTGAGGGAGAGGTACCGTTCCTCCTATTCACCCCTCACCACCTGCAGCAGGTGGGAGAGCTGGCTACAGCACTCTGGAGTGGGCCCTAGGCCTTGGCTGAGTACCACAATCGATCTGACTCTGGTGGCAGAGGCTCCGGGGACCTAGCCCTGTCCCTTGCTGGCTGCCCTTGTGGCAGTGCTGGAGATCTTGCCCTGGTGGTGTGGGTGTGACCCACGCAACATCTACCCTGTCTGTGAACAGCTAGAGCACATAATGGGGCCAGTCCTGCAGAACCAAAGCTGGAGGATCTCCATGACACAGGGCAACAGCAGGAGGAGTTTTGCTGAGGATCCAGTGTTGATAATGTAGCAGAAGCTAGAGGCCTCAACCCACACCAATGGTTCATTGCAGTGGACATTTGCAAATAAAGATGGGTGGTCAAAAAGGTATTCTGTGCATCACACTGTGGCACACTAAAGCTTCCATGACGAGATTTTTTTTTTCTTTAGGAGGGAGGTTGCAAGGGTGGGGGTCAGATACAAAGGGACATTGATGCATGATGTGAAATTCACAAAGAATCAATAAAATATTAACAAAAGAGAAAGAAACCGAGGTTGTGAGAGTTATCTGCTTCAAGGTCCTGAAGGTAGACTATAAATCATGATTCAGATCCCAGTCTAGCTACCTCAAATGGCAAACCATTAACACTTGGAGCAGATAGCTTCCAGTGTGCCAGCATAGAACCCGGTTATCAGAGCTCTCCAGCACTGGCACATCATGTAGTTGATTATATAACTGAACTAACACGATTTTACCACATTCCTATGACTTGTACTATCTTGTAGGAAATAGTGCATACATCTGTCACAAAATGACCGAGGGGATACTCTGAAATGCAGAGCTAGCATGTGTACCTCTCCTTACAGTTCCTATCCATTAACTCATTAACCCATTTCCTCATTCTCTTTAAAATGTGATTGTCAAATGCAAATGCAGATCTAGGCAGAGACTGAAGGTCAGAGAGGACACAGAAGACAAGGACACTTAAGCCCATAACTGCTGGTCCTGTCCTGATGTTCCTGCTCCACACCACATCAGCACATTAGGTAGAACCTAAAGCACTGTCCTTCAGAGCTTAGTTCCAGCAGCAAGGGCAGTGCTGAGGGACAGGGCTCCTTCAATTATGTCAGGCTCCTCTAATGTCATCAGATTCATTTACCGGTTCCTTAGATAAGAGATCTGAAGGCTTTCCAGTAGCCCGTGGCCTTTTTGAAGTACCTACTTCAAGGGCAGCCCTTTGCCAGAGTCGAGCTTTCCAAGTGAATGAGTGTGGTGGGTCCTCAGGGATTGCAGAGCAGACATCCAAAGCCCTGACTGGTGGCAGCTGGCTCCAGAGGTATTTGGATGACCTCATCTGTATAAAAATAGGCACTTCTAAAGAACTTGAAAGCCTCTTGTTCTCTTAAGAAAGGCTAAAAAGCATCCTTCCTTTTGTTTGCTCTCCTAATTGCCTTAGCACTCTCTGCTTAGGCTGGAAGGTCCAGAGTGGGCTTGAAAGTCCTGTTAAAGACAATGGGCAAGCTGAGAGTTGACAGCGCCAGCGCTGCCCGCGGTACCGAGCTCGGGCGTAGGCCT
>NW_021604596.1:4342826-4346183 GCF_004785775.1 Grammomys surdaster
TGATCCTAGAGGAACCGCAGAATGTTACTTAGTAGACAGCAGCATACGAAAAGGTTCAGCCAGGGCATAGCAGCCCTTTGGGGTCCTACAGAGAGTTATAGTTTCAATGTCTTCTCTAATTTTATACAACTCACTGAGGGTGTAGAGTACTTGATTAACAACAGACTTTTCTCTGTGTGCTCTAGATTGGGAATTTGGAGGGGAGATATTGATTTATTGGAGGGAGCCCTGTCCTAGAAGGTTCCTTAAGAAGTATAGCATCTAGACATTGAGACATGGCCACTAACAGCTGTGGTCAGCATCCCAATGAGAATTGGAGTGAGGCCAATGTTGGGCAAAGGTAAGAAGTCAAGGGTATCCCTGGAAATGGCTCAGTGTTAAGAAGGTGAGATTCTGAAATGTATTACATTACCAGAAGTGAAGGCTGTAGAGCGAAGCCCAGCCCTCTTGTAGACACTCTCTAGCCTTGGGCATTCACTACCCAACAGCATTGCAGGTTTCCTGAAGGGAGGATCAGGAGGGATCTATAAAAACCAACTTAGAGCTTCCTGGAACTGTAGCAGAACACTAGGGAGCTGTCTCTGCATGACCTATGTGTCACCTTTAACTCAGGAGTCCTTGTCTTGAGGCCACAACTCAAGTGGGGATGGAGTCCAGCCCTCTTGCTCCTGGAGGAAAGGTATCTAAGGAACCCTCTGTCCCATGGGGATAAAGATGCAGATCTGAGGGGCCTGCTGGCCCAGCCTTTTGACCTACTTTGAACAAGGTGGAGTTGCTACTCCAAGGCACCCTGAGGATAGCAACAGGAATAGGGCATAAACCAGACTGAGGCTTAAGGTAAGCTTCTCTTGTAATTGGAGAAGCTTTGGAGCTAAGAAATAAGGGCATACATACCCAGGCAGGACCCAAATGTTGGGGGTGAGCTGAGCCTTGCAGAGTTGGTGTTAGGCACACACCCACACACACCCACATTGAATACTGCCCCCTAGGAGAGAGAGAGAGAGACAGAGACAGAGAGAGAGACAGAGAGAGACAGAGAGACATGCAGATAGAAAGATTCACACAGACACACGGAGAGACAGACACACAGAGAAAGAGACAGACAAACAAAACACACACTGAATGCCACCCCCCAGAAGAGAGAGACAGACACAAAGACAAACAGACAGACACAGACAACACACACACACACACACACACACACACACACACACACACACCACTTCTTCCTCCTTGTTCCTGCCAGCAGGGGCCCTCTCCTCTTGGTTGACTTCGGTTCCTTTTTCTCTTTGGTCTTAAATTCTTCTTCCCCTCACAGTTACCAGCTTCCTTAAAACACAGAATTAACACTACAGACAGCTGTGTGTGGGTCCCTGTCACTGAATGGCTTGGTTTTTGGCTTGGTTTATGAAGATTCCCGGAAAGGTATTTGTCAGGATAAGGTCCTCGCTGGAATGTCCCTGTCTTAGAGGGTGGGTGGGAAGATGTTAAAGTGGCTCATGGTCTCCACATCCTGAATTGCTTACCCTGAATCGTTCTCACCTTTGTACAGTGTTCTCTGTAATTGTTCAAACCCATTCCTCATGGCAGGGGTGAGCTGATGTGGATCATTGTGTGTCAGAGATCACGAGAGTATAGCACTCAGCTTATTCAGAGCCTCCTCTCTAGGTTGCTCACTGTGAACAGGTAAACCACCACCATGAGATATAATCTCTGCAAGAAAAAAGGACCTGTCAGAGGCCTGGGAGAGCTTGGAAGCAGAGCCTTTCCTATGCAGACCTCTGATACAAAGGAGCTCCCATGAGGCTTTGATGCCAGTGCAGAGCAGAGGGCCTGGCTCAGCTGTCAGATCACAAACACGTACTGGTTTTGAATGCTAAGTTTCTGAGCATTTGTTACACAGCTTTGGGTAGCGAGGAGTGGGAAGCACTAGTCAAGCGCTTCCCGGAAGGAGACAGGAAAGCATAGATGATAAAGAGAAATGGCAGATCGCTTTCCACTTTCTCCCTTGTAGCCCTTTAGATCTGTTCTCAAAGGCTCACTAGTGGAACACACACCTCCCCAAACCCCAGCCTTTAAGAGGGCTTTGTTATTAATATCCACTTCTTGTGTGTTCATCAGTGAGCGTTTTGTATTAGAGATTCCCCCCACCATGAGTTTCTACCATAGTGGGTTCATATTCCTGGTAGCAGATTTCCACATGCAAATGATTAGCTGCTGCAGGGGTGTCTGCTAACTGTCTCCAGAGCAGCATTTACAATGTGTGCACACAAGCACGCCAGTCCCTGCAGACTGGTCACACGCAGCTCTGCTTGTCTATTAAGAACATAGATAATAAGTCACTATATAAAAATAATTATCAAGAACAGTAAGGTTTTCAACACAAAGAAAAGTACATGGTTATCTCAACATTTACTGTGGGGCCTTGAGATAATTTGGAGCAAGGGGATCAGAGAAGGTCACTCAGAGGAAATGGGGTACAAGCTGGACACTGATGACTAAAAAGAGGCTATCTATCAGGAGGTGGGTGTGAACTTGAGGAAATGGGCTAGGGAGTAAGGCTCTGTCAAAATAAACAGCCTGGCAAAGGCGTACAGAGAAAGAGGTTGATGTTTGCTGAAGAATGGCTAGGGAGCTCCATCTGGGGAGCAGGGCAGAAGCGGCAGGACTGAGGTTGACAATGGTCAGTCATACACCATTGGTGAACCCACCTGTGACCCCATGTTTATTCTGAAGACGTTTGAGTATGGATGAAGGAGGATTTTCTGTCTATTAGAAGATTAAAAGCTGGGAAGGTCATGGAGGCCAATGATCACTGAGAATACAGATCCTTGGCAGAGCACAGGGAAAACACAGAAGGGGTGAGCCAAGTTCATAGCCTTGGGAGTTAGGGACAGAAGACAGATTTCTCAATCAGGTGGCAAATAAACTCAGAGTGAATTGAGAGGCATGGGGAGTTCTAAAGCCCTGGTTCTTGGACCAGCTTAAGAATGAGAAGATGAACTATGGTTCATCTTCCATGTACACACACACACACACATACACACACACCATACACATACACCAACATATAACACACACCATTATACAACACACACAATACATACATACATACATACATACATACATACATACATACATGGATATATATGCATACATACAACACACATAGTACATACAACACACAAACTACATACAACAGAAACAATATACAGTACACAATATATACACACAGCACACACAACACATACAACACACATAAACACAACACATACACCACATATACACACAATACATACAACACACATATCACATACAACACACACAACACATACACACATATAACACACATGCTAC
>NW_021604596.1:4346193-4358920 GCF_004785775.1 Grammomys surdaster
TATATAACACACACCACATACAACACACATACCACATACAACACACATATCACATACAACACACACACCACAAACAGCACACATATCACACACACACACATACACACACACAAACACAGAGGTAACCTGATCAGCAGCCTTTGTAATCTCTTTAGGAGCTTGCTTCTTTACCTATCAGCTACTAGTTCATACACCCAAGAGTGGGCAGAGAGGACTGACAGACTTGAAGGCCAGAGCTCTGTGTATCCTGGGTCTCTTGCTAACCAATCTAGCCCTCAGCACCTCTCTAGTACTTGCTTTGGGTGTGGTTTTAATGTGTCCCTCAAGTGTAGCAATATAGGCTAGAACATAGTGGGAAGTTAATCCTCAGAAGAGATTGATACAGTTTTTGTGGTGCCTCAGAGAGTTCTCTTGAGAGAGTTATCATGAAAGAGCAAAGCTCACTCCTCCCCGTTCTATGTATAATCTTCCTTGTAAACCATTATATAATCCACTCTTTTGTGATGAAGTCAGAGGAACCCTTGTTAGAGTGAGCACAATGCAGCTTACAAAACCATGAACTAAATATACCTCTTTTCTTATAAAGTACCCAGCTTCAGGTATTTTGTTACAGTAATAAGAACATGCAATTGGTCATGGGAATAGACGATCAATGGCTCCAACAGGAAAGTTTCTTCACACTGTCATCAGACATCACTGCTGCTGTTGGTTGGTTTCATGAAGATTAGTCTGAAAGAGTGTGTGACAGAGTGAAGGACTCCCCAGGAAGGAGGATCTAAGGCCATCACCATAAGAAAGAAATGTAGCCTGCCGTGGCACAGGGCTTGGGGACTCAGCAGTGAGCTTCTGTGATCAGTACAACCTTCATAACTGAAGATACTGTAAAGTCAAATGGCCCAAAGACTTGTAGCTGCTGTTGCTGCCTTTACCCGCTAGTTCCCCAAGTCTCACTGCTGTCGTCCTCATGAATTCTTCCTTCTCACTGCAACGGTTTTAATTAGACTCATTTCCTGTTTTCTCCCCACAGAGACCAACCAGTGTAAGATGTCTGATTGTACTGAATGCCTTGAGAAGGGGGTGGGGAGAAAGGAAGACTGTAAGCTAATGCCTGGCAGGGAGAAGTCTGGGTCAGATAGGTCACACTGGGGAAGACTGAGGGAGAGGAGAGAAGACAGCCTCTCAGGCACACCCTGTCCTAACTGCTACTCATACATGTGCATCCAGCAGTGCCGCCAGGAATAGTTCGCATTTGGCCTGGAGAGACCACCCACCCCTTGATGAAGTCTGGGGTTTCTCTCTAGTCTTGCATCACCCTAGCGGTGTATCTGGTTTTCTGCTTCCTGTATGGTTTTGGCTAGGTAGAACCTCTGTGAGTATTAGATGTGCCATCTAACGACGGCTAATAAGACTCTGAGCTGTTGGAGGTACTAAGAATGGGATCTGATGTGAAGGCTAAGGAGACAGTCTGATCTGGGTGACCACAGAGTTGAGGTCACTGACCCTACAAATACTTTAGGCATTCAGAGAAAGTGGGTTGTTGAATTGATTTTTAATATTCAATTTTGGGGAAGTGTAATATGACAAAATTAAAGAAAATTCTTCCAAAGCTACTACTAAAGAACTATATAGTCTAGCCTGGCTGTGTCTGCATCAGCCAAAGGGATATGCCCAAGTTATATAAGCCATCTAATTCCTGTTTCTTCTCCAGGAGAGTGGAGCTAAGAGCACATATCATGTATGTGTAGTGGGAAATACAGAAGGTAGTCTATATTCTGGCCAAATGGCATCAGAAGTTTAGATCCAGAAATCCCAAATCAGCCGTGTGGGTACCTGGATGGTGAAGAGAGTAGGGAGCTGTGGTATAAATCGGAAATTTCCCATAGGCTCATGCCTTTAACACTCGCTCCCAGTTGGTGTTGCTGTTTTGGAGAATATAGAACCTTTATGAGGTGTGGGCTAGCTGGCAAAGGTAAGCTAGAGCCCAGCTCTGGGTTTGGTACTCTTTGCTTCCTTGTTTACTGCCATGTGAATGGATTCTGCCATATGCTCCTCCTTACGGAGTCCCCTCCAGCACGTCTCCTCACTACAGTGGACGGAATCTATGAGCCGAAATAAGCCATCTCCTCTTAAGTTATTTCTGTCAGGGCCCCTAAGTCACATGAACATGAAAGTCACATGGACACTAATGTTATCAATACATAGAACACTAGGTGATCTACCTGAGCATCAGAACAAGACACCTAGCTTGTTAGTCTAGAATACCCGGTTCTGTTATTTACTAGATGTTTGATGATGGCCATTGTTTTGAGTTCCAAGTTTCCTTGTGTAAAAAATGTAAACTAAAATAGTATCTGACTCATCAGCTTGTCTTGAGAGGTAAGTTAGCATATCATGGTGGAATCTCCTCGGACACACAGCAAACTTCTATTCGACTTCTGGTCACCAGCAGACATTTTCCGATCCCCAAGAATCCAGATAAGGTTTTGTGACCCATTGATCAAGGTTAAGTGGGTTCAACTGATTTTTTTCTGTGTAGTTCCCCATTAACATCTAAACTTCCTTTCTCATCTGCTAGGTGGACAAACAGGACTCAAGAGCAAAATACAGTAGTCAGGGGAGCCACCACAGTCAGGAGGAAGTGAGCCTTGGTCCATGTGGAACATACCACTCCTCTTTCTTTCCTGACAACCTGTGTTGGATTATAGTTTAGACTATTCGAATTCTAGCATTGTATATTAAATCAGTGTTTGTTCTCTGACGTGCTTGTTCTGAGGAGTCACCTGGTGACTCCTCAGTAGATTCAGGTCATTACCGTGATGACTGTTATGTACTCCTTAGAAATGATAACTGTTGGACTGAACAGTTTTTTCTCTCTCTATCTGGAACATACTCCTCAAATCTCTGAATCCTCTGGAAATAGAAATGAATGATTTATTCTCACATTTACTCCACATATAAATATTTGTTGGGCACCTGCTGTTTAAACAGTCTTTTTAGCTGAAGAGAGTTAGAGATAATATTATCTCCATAGGACCTCAGGTTTCACAGAGAGACTGGCCTACGACTAATAGCAGGTGTTAACCTGTAGAACAAAAGTATGCCTAAACTCTCTCTCCTCGCTCCTTCACACTCTTTCTTTCTTTTTCTCTGTCATCAAAAGTTGTGGCTTCTGACAGAATCTTTACCAGGCCATTCAAACTGCTTTCAAGCTCTCTACTCAGGGTAGCTCTGTGGGAAAGTTTGCCGCGTTCTGGAACAAACAGCCTAAGGACTTTCTTGGCTCAAGTAAAAACGGGAGGGCTCATAGAAGCTCACTGCCATGAAAAACAAATGTGTTGACAGGGTGCTGCCCCATGGCCTCTAGGAGCCTTCTACCCCCTCTTCCTTGCTGATTCTCCTTGACTGTGCCTGTCTATTCCTTCTGGAATGTGTTGTTACATCCTGTTTTCCAATGGCAGAGGCGCAGAGCCTGGGCTGTGCTGAGGTAGAGCTGGCTCCCTTCTACCTTGCCATCTCCCCACCTGGTCCTCTTTGTGGGGAATTTTGAGTACTAGACAGGAAGCAGTTTCCTCCGTCCTCACAGACCACACTGACAGACCTGGGGCTTCACCATGGTCATCTCCAACCCATGTGAACCTTCATGAACTTTTCCAGCATGGGCTTCCAGGCAGCTGGACTTGGGCCAGGAGGGAAATCATCTCCAGGCATCTTTGGTAACAGCCATCATCTTCCACCCCCACAAATTTATTTTTAAATTACTCTGAGATATGCACTTTGATAAGCAACGTGTGGGTGGGATGATTGCTGTTAGTTTTATGCCTCGTCTTTCAGGAAGTGGTTTGTAAATATTTGAGGGCTGAAGAAGACCCTCTTGCTGCTGGGCTCCTTTCCCCATCTCTCCAAGAGAAGCTTTCTTCTAGAGTCTCTTACTCTGCATCTGTGACCTGGAACTACGCCCCAGTGTGAGTTCACCTTCTCCATCTCTGCACTCTGGAGAAGGCAATTCCAGATATGACTGTGGAGTCTTCCAGGAGGACAGCTGTCAGGCAGGAGACCTGTCCTGGAAGGCCTTCTGGGAAAACCAACAGAAGAGCTTTGGACTTGTTTGTGAATAACTGGTTGGCTCAAAGGATTCCAGATCCCAACCATGAATTTTTCCTTCTGAACCTATCATTAGGTCTGATTTTGTGCCAAACCAGTTCTGAAGCAAGACTTTGTAAGCAAGTCTGTTCATTCATTGTTATTTTTAGGGCAGATCTGTTTCTCATTGACTGGGGCCCACTGGGCCCTTCCCTTGCTTTGTCACACTCAGGACAGCCAGCTTGGCAGCACCCCAAAGACCATGCTTGTCCAGAGGTGCCCTTGCCTGCCTCTCTTGTCTGGCGGGTACCGGCTTGAGCTAAAGCTGCCTTTGTTTTGTCACAGTGGGTTATTTTTTTCTTGGGCTTGGATGGCTCAGCAAAAGTTATTGGATGCTCTGCAGGGTACAAGCCCTGAGCGGCACAATTTATATTGGAACTGGTGTACGCTGTTCTAGTATTTGTGGCGTGGGGGGGGGGCCGGCCAGGGTCACACACAAGTCAATGCTGTCTGTCTCTTAAGCTAGGAGCCCTTCCCCAGTAACAGCAGTGCTGAGAGGAGATGAGCAGAGGGACCCAGACAAGGTCCCTCAGACACCCGCTTGCCTTCGGCAGCATCTTGTAAAGCCACCCGTAGGCATCATGGGAAAAATGAGAGACAACAAAGGAAAACGAAAGAAAGTGATATTTAAATCAGGTCAGACAAGGCTACCACCTCTTTCCTCCTCTCCATCCTGGCTCCCCTAGCCTGGTGACCTCTGTTCTACTCTCACCTTCTGTGCCATCAGCTGTCTCCTATGCCACAGAGAGCGTGGGACTTGTGCTTTCATGCCTGGCTTAATTCATTCAACCTGACGGGCTCTGCTTCCACCCACGCAGTCACACATTCTTTTCGGGGATGCATAGTATTCGGCTGCAGGCACGGGCCATATTTTTCCTATCCAGATGTCAGGTAATGAACACTGAAGCTGTTTCCACCTGTTCTTGGACACTGTGACTGATTAACTCAGGAGCACAGGAGCTGATTTAATGTCCTTTACATGTTTGTTCATGTTGACATTATACAATGTTTATGTTAATGAAAATATCACATGATATTCCATTAATGTGTTCAATTTTATATCCTTTTAACTAAATTTAGGAGATCAATCTAATTTAAACTTAAAAAAATAGTAATAAGGCTGGAAAGATATCTCCATGGTCAAGAGCACTGAATACCCTTTCCAAGGACGTAGGTTTGATTCCCAGCACCCATATGGTGGCTCATAACCATCTGTATATAACTCCAGTTCCAAAGTATCTAACACCCACCCCAAGCATCCATGGATGCACAAACATACACAGACAAAACACTCATACAGATAAAACGATGATATTGATAAGAACACGAGCATGAGCATACACACACACACACACCACACACACACACACACACACACACAACGCGTGCTGCTTCAGTGCTGCTGTGGGCCTGCTCTCCCCTCAGGGTCTCCTCTGTCATCTGAGTCCTACTTAAAGTATCTGGAGAGCTGTCTACATACAACTCCTGAAGTCCCTTTCTCAGAATTCCCAGGGACTTCCGTCTAAGACTGTGTGTCTTCCTGTCCTCCAACCTCAAGGTTGCTAATTTCCTGGGGATGATCAAATGTACGTGTGCCAAGACCCTCACACAGACTGTGATGTCAGTGAAGACAGAGGAGCACAGCTTCAGGTGCTATGGGGGTGTGGTGGGGGGAGGGGGGTTGGAGGGTGGGGCTCTCTTATTATTGTTCCCGTCTGGCTCTGGGTCTGTCTTTCCATGTGCCTCCATGTGAAGTCATCTTTTAGCTCCTTTCTTTCTTAAGACCATACAGAAAGGACATCTCCCAGGCCTGTCCCTGCAGTCATGTGTTCGAATACTTAGGGAACACTTTACAAATTAAAAGACACTTTTCTAACCCTCCTTCTACAGAAGCCTCTTCCCCAACAATCCCATGAACTCATACTGGAATTAGGCAGCTCCTGGTAGTGCTGTGCCTCAAGTCTAGCTTGTTTCACCCCATGTCCGGGTCCTTCTGTCTCTCAGGGACAGCCAGAATTGTGCAGAATGAGGAACAGGAAGAGGAAGCTGGGTCTCTGAGGCTAGAGGAGTTCTGGTAAGAAGACCTGAGGGTGTGGATGCCAGGACTGGGAGCAATGCAAATCTGACAGGAAGTGTCTTGGTTCAAATCACCCACAGTTTTTCTTTCTCGGGGCTCAGCATTTGCCTGCTTCCTTTCATTTTCTCCTCCGCCAACGGTCGCTTCTGACCACAGCTGCTCCTCATAGGCAAGCGTTCATTTCCTCATCCTCTGCCCAGTGTTTCTCCGCATCTGTGAGATGTCGGGCAATGGTACTTCTGTTTCCTCAGATGATCTTCTCATCTTGAGCACTAGACAATTCTGACAGCAGGAGGCTCAAGAGCCCTCCACAGCAGGTCGGGTTCCTGCTTCTCACCGACACCCTCACCCTCAGCTGACTGAGACCACATGTTTTCTGCTAATAGGAATGTGATTGAGCTTGGAGTCTTCGTTCCAGAGACACTCTCAGAAGGCCTTCATCTTCCAGGCACTTCTCGGGCGGAAGTTGGGTTTAGTGGTGACCCCACTAATTGTTTCCCAACTCTTTTATGTTCTTTCCACACATGGCCTCCAGATCACCATGGCCTCTGGCTTTCCCTCAATACCATTGGCTGATCCATCTCAGGCTTCTTGGAAACATTCTCCTCGTCTTACTGGAGGACTGCAGGCCTAGCCTTTTGTTTTCCTTTCTGCTTTAACTATAAGCACTGCTGTGGTGATTCTAGCCACATGGATGCCTTAAGCATCACCAGTATATCAACGTTTCCCACAATAATGTCTCTATATTGTAGTCAGGTTCTTTGTCCAGCTGTGTAATAGCATTACCACTTTTATGTTTGATGGGCACATCAACCTTAACTGTGGCCTCTAGGGACTCCTAATCTCACTTATAATCCTGCTGGACTCTAATGTTCTCCATGCCCTGGCTGGGAGCTTTACCTTGACTGCTGCTCAGAGCCATCTAGAATGCCTTTCCCTAATTCACGTGGCTCATCCTTAAATGAATCCAGAAGCTGCCACGTTACCTGAGCCCAGGCTCTAAAGTTCAAATATTTGTGTTGAATCTTACCTTCCTTCTCCTGCTCACCACTATCTCGCCCTTAGCTTCCTCGATCCTGTCGCCTATGGTTCATACTTGACCCATCTGTCAGAATATCTCCTCCTCCAGACCTGATGGCATTCCTTGATATTCAGAATAACTCAAAATCCTTCTACTGTGTACTGTGCTGATTGCTCCACTGGTTCCCGATCTCCTTTAAAAGGCAACTGCACAGCCTATCTCTACGGGACTCCACGGAGGCGTGGTCTATATCCTGGTCCCTGAAATCTGGCCCTGTGGTTTGTTTTGGCCTGCAGAAAGCAACTTAAGTAACAGTGTGCCACTTCTGAGCCTGGCCTCTTTCAGAACCCTGCTGTATCCACGTAAACAAGCCTCAGCTTGCTGCAGGATGGTGAGAGACATGGTCTTCTATCTACATTGATACTTTTCCGTATTGTTGTAACAAAATGCCTGGAAAAGCAGCTTCAGGAAGCAGGTTCATTTTTAGCTCACAGTTTGAGGATACTGTCCACAGAGGTGGGGAAGGCCTGGAGGCAAGAGAACCTGTAGTGGTGGCAGCAGGAATGTGACCCAGCTGGATACATTGTGTTCAGTCAGGAAGCTGGTGCTCGGAATGTTAGTCTGTCTGGGACCCCAGTGCTGTCCTTGTTCCAGATGTGTCTTCCTTCCTCAGTTGAACCTCTTTGGAAAGGGTAATTCTAAATCCCATCAAGCTGGCATAAGATTAGTCATCACACCTCTGCCCTCAACAGCCGGACAGAGTAATGTGGCCATCCCAGACTATCCAGCCTTGCAAGCCAACAGCTGACCCTAAGCAAACAGGTCACATCTGAATCAGCAGAACTGTAAACTCCCAGGCAAAGATACAAATGGATTAAGTCCTGGGCTGTCTAGCTGTTTTAGGCAACACCATTGTGGAAACGAGTAACCAGTGTAAGTGCTCTGTAAGTGCTTATGTGACGCACAGCTTCTCTTATAACTCCGACACCATCTTCTTCCACTGTGTGCATACCTCAGTCACTATGTGTGGCACCTCGGGTCCTTTGCACTTCCTGTTTACTTGGCCTGCCCACTCCACTGAGACTTATTTAGAGGATACCACATGATATACAAATATTTTTTAAACATGGAGACATATAGACTGGCCAATGGTGACAATCAGGCACAGAAGGGAACTGGGGTCCTGAGTGTCCCTGCTCATCCAGGAATTCATCTTTTAATAACTGAACTGGAGGAAACATTTCAAGGGGAGGGCCAGGGAGCAGTTTGGTCAGAGGGTGGAGAAGAGATTACCCCTTTGACAATTAGCAGAGTGATATTTCTTTCTCCCCTCTCCTCGACTCCAGTGGATTCTCCATTCTGCCTGCTTTGCCTGATGTTTCTCAGGAACATTTCTATTGCCATCTAATTTATAATACTTATCTATACTCATTTCCTTTCTACTCATCTCCTCCAACGGAGGGCCATGTAATGATGAAGATGTTTTATTTAACCCCTCACCAATATGGTGGCCACAGCTCATATGGCTACTGAGTGTCCAGAATGTGGTCACAGGAACTGAGAAATTAAAGTTTTAGTATAATTTAAATTTAATCACCTTACTATAAATAGCCACATGCAGCCAGTAGCTACCATATGAGACAACTGTAGATTTCTTATATTAAAATCTAGGTATCTTATTAATTCTCAGAGCCTTGGTCCTCAAAGCAGAGCCAGGTGTGCAGGAATCCTTACACACTTGATTGCTGAGTGGATGAATATTCAATATGGAAGGACAGTAGATTGCAAGAGAAGGTGTCAACACAGAGGCTTTCGTGTCCACTCAGGCTGTAGCCACAATGGGATGTTTGGGGGATACAGAAGATGGGCTTCCCAACTCCTGAGGCCAACTTGAAAGGATGTAACAAGAAGGGAAAGGCTCCATATCAGAATAACCCTTCCTTTCACGGTTCCTTAATGGGATGAACAGAACCGGGCTTTGTTCTGGCTAGTCCTTCTGCCATGGTGATGTAGGAAAGTCAGCCTCAGGGGCATGAAGGCTTTCCCAGTCCTTGTCCTTGGAAATACCTGGGAGAAAGCCCAGATACTTCAGGGTAAGAGAAAGACACACTTGGGGACTGTGTTACTCACTGTCCTCACAAGACTGGGAAGACCCTCTCAGGCAGGGTTCAGTGACTCTAGGAACAGGGACACAGGCCTAACTACACCACAGCAATCAGTTCTCTACCACAGTTACTTACACAAACAACCATGCTTGGGACCAACTACCACCAGGAAATGGGGTGGGGGGCAAACCATGGGAAATGGAGGTGCAGTTTTCTATAAGTGTTTATGGCATAGTATCTGAGTATCCCAGGCCCCGTGGTGGTTTGATTGAATTCTGTCTGCTCCTGGTAACTGTTATGTAACCTGAAGGTGAGATAGGGCAGCGTGAATACTTTTCACCTTCGCTGTGTCATGGACTACCCTTCTGAGAAGTCTACCCTACAGGCTTTGCTTCCTCTGGCTACTGTACGTCCTTCTCTAAGACATGAGTTCCTTCCAGAATGTCATGTGGATGCCAAAGTTTCTCTTCTCACACTCCAAAGCCCAATGGGACTGAATACATGGGTATCATTTCCATATTCTTTCCAGGGTCTCCTCTTGCTCCGTGAGAACAGGCTCCATATAATCCTTCCTCTTTCGAAAATTTCAGAAACAAGTGGTATTTGTCTCCATGTTTATTTACATCTCAAAACTTCAGAGTAGACCTGGCAGAGCCTTCCAAGAACTTCCTCATCACACCCTTCTTCAATATGGACTTGCAGATTCTATGTGCCAGCAAGAATCTCTGAGACTCCCCCACACACCCGTCATGAGAGATGCTAGTAGAATGTCGACATTGCCCTTGGCTAGGGCAGGGCTGTGGGACACCTCTCTACCATTTCTGGAATTTACCACCGATGGCATACAAAGTCACAAACTTCAACTCTCATCTGACCCTTCCCCTTCTTCTCTTCCTTCCCCAACTTTCTTTAGGTAGAGAGTAGGGAGGAGATGAGACATGGACCTAGGAGTTGAAGCTCCTATATCATTTCTGCTGCTTCTTTAAACGTTGGGCATCAGAGCAGGGGCCAGAGATGTCTGCCATGAATAAAGGAGTGCTCTTTGTGATCAATTTTGCTTAGCTGTAATTTATATTTTTATACTTATTTATGCTTGTACATGTTGTGTGTATGTGTTGTATGTATTGTATGTGTTGTGTGTATGTTATGTGTGTGTTTTGTGTATATGTGTTCTATGTGTGTTCTGTGTACATCGTGTGTATTGTCTGTGTGTGTGTTGTATGTGTGTACTGTGTGTGTATGTGTTGTGTATGTTACATTGTGCATGCATGTGTTGTGTGTGTGTTGTATGTGTGCATTGTGTGTATATGTATATGTTCTATGTGTGTTCTGTGTACATGCATGTGTTGTGTGTGCACATGTGTATATTCATACTCCATGACACACACATGGAAGTCAGAGGAAAACTTGTAGGAGTCAGTGCTCTCCCTCCACTATGTAGGGCTGAAGATAAAACTCAAATTGGTAGCTCGTTCCTTTACCTACTGAGCCATCTTACTGGCCCTAATCTATTATTTTTAATTTTTAGATTTTCCAGGAACACTCAACACACTGTAGCATTTTAAAACAAACTTCCAATATTAGTCCAGAATATGTTGATTTTTCTACAAGATAAAAATGGGAGCCACATTCCACTGTTTTTCTAAGGAGGTAGAGAAATCAATGAGCCTGAGAAGATAGTAGCCTGAGACTGTTGGAAAAGGGCTTGACTCTAGGGTGGCGTAATCTCAACCATATTTGGTTAAGGTTCTAGTCTTTATGAGATAGAATCATGTGGTAAGAGAGAGGTTTCTGCTGTGTGTCTGTGTGTAAGGAAGCACACAGAGGAGTGGGAGAGAGAGGAGAGGAGGGTGGGAGAGCAAATGGGGTGGGTTACACATGTGGAGCTTGGCAAAAATGCCACACTCAAAACTCTCATCGGCCTCTCGGCTGCCTAGTTGTTTACCCATTGGCACATTCACCCTTCATGTTCAAATTAATTTTCTCAAAGCACTTACAAGAGTAGGAAACAGAAATTTGAATTTATGTCTCCATTCTCTCATGAAAAACCGTGAACTCTGTCCAACTCACAGGCTTCTCCTAAGCCTGCTCAATAAATATGCACAGCGGTGGGTGATCGGTGGGTGATCAGATGGTGCAATCCCTCCCTCTGAGAGATGTATGGCTGCTTTTGTGTTTTCAGTAGCTGGAACCTGATCTTTCTCTTGATCATTTTTTTTTTTTTTAACTTTGGAGAAATGCCCAGTAGATATGGCTGTTTATCATTTAAATAAAGAGCAAATGTATCTGCAAATGCAGAGGTGATATCTAAAAAGATCTTGTTGTCCCTAAAGGACATTTGTTTTAGCCTTTGCCACAGCAGAGGAAAAAGAAATTTAATAACCAAGGAGATATGTTGAAAGAAATATGTTGTTTTTATTGTAATGCTATAAGCAGGAGCCAAATGACTTCTCTTAATTCTCTAGTGCTTAGTAAGCATAGAAAAGAAAAGAGAAGAAAAGAAAACCTCGAATATGTAAATGAGATATTTATATACAAACAAAAAAGAATATTTACACCATGTGAATAAAGTACTAAAAGAAGGAGGAGGAGAGGAAGAGGAAGAGGAAGAGGAAGAGGAAGAGGAAGAAGAGGAAGAAGAAAAGAAGAAGAAGAAGAAGAAGAAGAAGAAGAAGAAGAAGAAGAGAGAGAGAGAGAGAGAGAGAGAGAGAAACCTGGGGCTAAAGAGATGTTTTAGCAGCTAAAAGTGTTAGATGCTCTTGAGGAGGAGCTGATTCAAAGCACCCACCTACATCAGCAGGTCCTCAGCTACCTGTAATTCCAGTTTCAAGGGGTCTGATTCTGTATTTTGACCTCCATAAGTGCCTACCTATGTACCTACACACACATACACAGACACACACTTACACACACACAGACACACACACAAATACAACTTTAAAAAAAGAAAAGAAAAGGCCAAAGTGTACATCTCTATACTTGGTACCCTGAGAAAACAGAACTGGTCCTCCCTGGGCTCTCTGAAGCCCCGAAAAGTCCTTCAGGCCACCCCTCTCCCTCCCTAGAGTCAACCTCTGCTGTGACTACATTTATCACTTTAAGGGTTTTGGAAAAAGCTGTGTTCAATAAACGACACCTGAGACCTGTTCTAAGTGGACTCACCTCGTGCTGAGTGTGCTGCTTCCATTGGCTGCTTGTTTCAGTTTGCATGGGTGAGGTTTGCCCACTAGTTCATGTGATCTGCCCAGACAGACTCAAAGGTAGAGTGCTGTGTTGTATGAACACACTACAGTGTGCTAATGATTGTCATGTGAAAATTGGGGTCATTCTCCACATGTGCCTCTACATTTCCATGTGAGTTTGGAACATCACTGTCCACGCCTG
>NW_021604596.1:4359020-4415630 GCF_004785775.1 Grammomys surdaster
TTACACTTTCACAGCACTGTTTATCATTGGAGGAAGTCAGGATAAGAACTCAAAACAGGGTAGGAGCCTGGAGGCAGGACTTGATAAAGAGGCCATGGAAGGATGCTGTTTACTGGCTTGCTCCCCATGGCTTGCTCAGCCTGCTTTCTTACAGAACCCAGGACCATCAGCCCAGGGATAGAATCATCTCCAATGGGCTGGGCCATCCCCCATCGATAACTAATTTTAAAAATGCCCTACAGACTTGCATACAGACAGCCCAACATTTTCTCAATTGAGGCTCCCTCCTTTCAGATGACTAGCTTGTATCAAGTTGACTTAAACAAGGCAGTACACTCACAAATGCTTTAGTTTATGGCTTCAAAAGTTTAAGTTCATTCTGGGCCCATGGAAAGGCAGGATGTCATGGTAGCAGGAGTTTGTGACGGAAGAGGCTGTGTGCCTCATGAAAGACAGTTTGCACAGAACAAGGGAAAAGTATGGGACCAGGATGAACCTCCAAAATCATGCCCCTAGTCACCCTCTTCCTCAAATTATGCTTCACCCCCTAAAGTTTGGGGAAATTCAAGGCACATCATCTGCTGAGGACCAAGTGTTCAAATCTGCCCTGTAGGGAACATTTCCTACTTGAACCATAACTTCCTGACTACTCTGGCCCTCAAAGGCTCGCCACCATCTTACTACAAAGTGAATTTATCTCCAGGTGTCCCCCAAACACCAAACTGAAAGTGTCTTGTGATATGGAAGGCTGGCTGTCAGCTGTGAATCCCTGGACAAGGAAAAATATCACTTAATTCTAAGATGTAATGGCACAGAGGAAACATCCCCTCTTCATCAGAGAGGGAGGGGAATGACAAGAAAGTGTGGGACCAAACCCAGGAAGCAGACTGGATCATCTTGCTGCATGCCCCACGGCTGGGCCAGGGTGGGGACGTGAACTCACATAGGCATAAGTGGTTCTAGCTGAACAGCATTGCTTTCTGTAGCTTACGTGGCCTCTGTCTTGGGCTGGCTTCAATCACTCTTGTGGGGATAGACATTCCACATTGCTCTTATTTCAAATATCCTGAGGGTCTCCAGAACAGCTTCATTGCTGTAACACCAGCTCTTGATACTTTGTGTGTGGGCAGTGTGTGTGTCTGTGGGGGGATGTATATGTACGTATGTATTAGCATGCAAATGTGTATGCATGCATGTAGAGGCCACTGTCTTCTTCTATCACTCTCTACCTTAGTTTTTGAGACTAAGTCTCTCACTGAACATGGAGCTTACCAGTTCAGCTGTGTGGCCAGTGAGCTCCAGACAGCCTCTGGATTCTGCCCTCACAGCAGTGCGGTATAGACATGTACCTCCATGCTCGAGTTTTTATGTACACACTGTGGAACCGAACACAGCTTCTCACATTTTCTCAGCAAGCACTGTGCCTACTAGCCCACCTCCCTTAGGTTAGTAGGTGTAACGTATCTTGTCATGCCTTTAATTTTTAGCTAATGATCAAAAATGCTAAGAACCTTGTCATGTGTCACTTGCATAGGTTGCATTGTTAAATGAACAAAGACTCGTTTAAGGGGGTATTGTTATTTCAACTGAACCACAGAAATTTTCTACATATTCTGCTTTAAAATTATTTATCAGATCTGTGTACTGCAAGCAGTATTACTCAACTTCCAGATGGCATCATAGAATTCTTAGTTTTGAGGTCAACAGGGGTCTTTAGCAAAGTCCAATATTGTTTTTCATTGTTTTTGTTATTATTCGATATTCAACTACTCCAAAGCCCTGAAGTATCATCTCAGGTTTTCTTTAGAAATCCAGTTTTCATTTATGTTTTGATTTGTGGCTTATCCAGAGTTGACCTTGTGTGTGGTGTGAGGGGCAGAAGTTCACTTATTGTTTTAGTTTTTGTCCCACGGATTAGTTCCCTTGTTCCAACATTATGTATTTAAACCACCATCTTCTCTCTACTCTGGATTTGCTGAAAGTCAGATGACCACGAATCCGTTTCTCTGCTCTTAATTTTACTTCACTGACATAACTGACTGACATGGCCATCTAGCCTTATGTGACTTCCACAGTGCCGTGGCTTCTGTGCTGATGTGATTTGTCTTGGCCTTAGGTACGGAGACCAAAAAGCTTTCTGGACATTTTCAAATATTTTTTGGCTGCTCAAGATTATCACATTGAATAAAGTCTGCACATCTCAGCATATAAGCGAGTATCGGGGTTACATCAAGGCTGTAGATAAGTAGGAAGGAACTGGTATCTTTACTCAGTCTCTGGTTCTAAAGACGACGTACCACCCCGCATGGGTTAGATCTGAATATCTTTTTGTAAGAAAGATCTGTTCTGAGGTACTTGTTTTGTTTTTGTTTGCTTGTTTGTTTGTTTTGTTTTGGGGGGATAGTACTGTCTGTGGTATTTATGAATCCCACTTATTCTTGCTTGCTGCAGCATACAAGAATCATCTCCCTTTTTTATGTAGACTGCTTCTCCTATGACTATAGAAACCTTATGACTGTGGCAATAAGCTGGTCAAACAAGCATTTAGGAAGGATGTTTAAGTAAATTGTTGGTGACATGCCACTTAGGGACATCCCTGGGGAGACATGAGCCTTACTCTGAGGTACAGATGATTCTGTTGACCTCTGGTGACCACTTGCACATTTGTTCTTATAATCAAATGAATTTGGAGATGGAGGGCCGCAAACCCACACATAGCCAACTAGGAGAGCAACTTGGACTTCATCCTGGCCAGAAGCTCAGCTGTACCTCACCTGTGAAGACTGGGTAAACACTCTCAATGAGTGGCTCACGATGCTGGAGCTCTGTGCACACGAGGAGTCGCTGGCATGGTAGGGGAGACTACCCCTGTTTGTCTGAAGCAAAGCTTAATTCCAAGGGTTCTCATTTACAGACAAGTTTCTTGTTGACTGGTTACTTCCTTCATCTCAACTTTCTGGCGATGGCCCAGGGTTCTGAGCGTCTTTAATCCTGCGTCTTCTTCCTTTGCCCTCTATGTCTCTGTCTTCATCAATCATTTGGTTGCTCTTGGGAGAACGTCCAACTCCCCTTTATGTCTATTTTAAATGAACACTTCACAACTCCACACTCATTGTTTTACTAAAGCAGATGTTTTGATTGAGAGCTTTTCATCTCAGTAACTGAGAAACATAATAACAACTTGGCTATAGTCATCTGCTTCTTGGTAATTTATCTTCTAATTTTGTTAAGTATAACTTAATGCTCTTCTTTGCCATGTTTAAAAATTCAAAATAAATTATGTGTCTTTAACAATAACAAATAATACAATGGAGGAACATAAATATTTTCAAACTCCGTGTACCAAGGCCCTGACCTGCCCCCTTCCTACCAGTTAAAACTTGCTTATTTAAAAACATCATTTGCAAAGTGTCCTTAGCTTTTTAAACTAAAAAAAGATACGAATGAGATTTACTGGAACCTTGAGACAGTGGATATTGTAAGGATTTTATAACAGAGATATTTTGTAAATCTTGATTTACATGTAAGTCGCCATATGTAGCTGGGACATGTTAACATTTACAGAACTTTTCAAAGCTAAGTGCCATGATACAAAGCTACTACACAAATGCTCTTTAAAGAGAGCTAAGAAAGCTTTGCTTTGACCTCCTGGAGGGTCCTCAAGGTGACCAAACTCACCTATCATTAGTGCCTAGTGCACTAACCGTGAAAGAGGCTCAGTAACTTGTAAAGTTACACAGGGAACTAGATCTCAGTTCGGATGCAAACTCTCCCTCTTTAGGTCTTGTTTCTCCAGCAGTGTTTTTACTCTTTCAAATCATCATGTCCTGCATTTTCTCTGCACCCTGATCCTAGAGGTCCTAACTGGGGTCAAAGTTGAATCTGAAAATCTTTTATTAAACTGACTATTAATGACAGCTTATGGCTCAATGTATTCTCCCTTATTTAAGGCTGCTTCAGTAACTTACTACATAGGGACAACTAACCATAATGGTCCCTAGAGTTAAATTAATTGACTTCTCTGTATGTGCCAGGCAGCATGCTCAGAATTCTCTATAAATCATGTCACGGATCCTGTGTTCACTGTCATTATCTCACTTGAGTAATGAGTTACAAAAGAACATGCCCAGTGAATGATGTCTTTAGAGACAGGTGGGGTTATCCTGCCCCACTTTGACCGATATCACTTAGAGAGCAGCCTGATGTCCTGGGCTTATGGCCAGCAAATGAGAGAAGCCTGCCCTATGTGCCAGCGCCCCTGGCTGCTGGCTCAGCAAGTGTCCTTGCATAGAGCTCAGTGTCCAAAAGTGGAAAGAGCTGGCTGTGTAGGATTATCCTAAACTGATCTAATGGCCCAGGCTCTCACTCAGGGGTTGCTTACATGGCCAGGGTGATCCAGTGCTCCAAAATACATTGTTTGCCAGGGACCTGGGAGAAAGGCCCAGGTTACGTACAGGCCATCTTCTTTTTAAATTATTATTATTATTATTTTAATTTCTTTTTTGTTATTGAAATGGAGTTTTTTTCATCTACTATATCCTGGTTGCAGTTCCTCCTCCCTCTACTCCTCCCAGTTCCTCCTCTCTCTACTCCTCCCAATTTCTCCCTACCCCATTTCCCATCAGGATCCATCCCATGTCTGCCTCTCATTAGGAAACAAACAGGCTTCTAAGGGACAATAATAAAATAGAATAATGAGACCTGTTCATCTGCACGCTCAGAAATTCCATAAAAAACTTTAAACTAGAAGCCATAATCTATATGAAAAAGACCCATATGATAAAAAGAAAGAAAAAATAAACATTAAAAATTAAATTAAGATTAAAAATAATATAATTAATAAAAAATAAAAAACAAACAAACAAACAAACAAACAAAAAACCACCCTGAAGTGACACTGTTAGACAAGGAACCCCTAAAGATGCTGTTGAGTTCATCTTCTGTCAGATATCTGCTGCTGGGCATGCAGCATAGCCTTAGTGATAATTAGTTCCCCTAGTGAGACTTCCTTGGAGGAAATTAAATTGCAAGTGGTTATCAATCGGAGAAAACTTCTGGGTTAAGGGTGAGGCCATGTTTCCATGTCTACTTTCAGCTCTAGGACCCCATGTGGCACAGAGCCATGCAGGCACCGTGCATGCTGCTTGCTTCTTCGTGAGTTTATATGTGTGTGAATTCTGTTGATTTAGAAGGCCTTGTTTCTACTCTTTCTGCCTCTTCTTCCAACACCCTGAGGGGAGGGATTTGGTGGAGACATGCTGCTTAAGAATGAGAGTTCCATAGTCTCCCATTCTCTGGATGTTGTTTGGCTGTTGGTCTCTGTATTTGTTCCTTTCTTCTCCAGGAGGAAGCTTCTCTGAGGATGGTTGAGCTGTGGAATGCCATTGGGAGTTATATTACTGCTTTGTTCTTTAGGTAGAACACTAGTATTTTGTTTTACCTTATGTTCCTGGGCTTTCTAGTCTCAGATTCTTGGTTACTCAAGCAGTGCTCTGTATGAATTCTCTCTCATGAAACATGACTTAAGTCAAATCAGATATTGGTTGCTTATTCCCACAAGCTCTTTGTCACCATTACACTAGCATATCTTTCAGGCAGGACACCACTGAGATCTAAGGGTTTGTAGCTGGGCTTGTGTTTATGTTTCTCTTTTGGTAGTATGCAGACTACTTCCTTGTACCAAAGACACTATCACGCAGGAATATGTAGGCATGATCTCCACTGTCTCCATGTTTGATGTGCATGTTGTCTTCAGTAACATGGCCTTACCATCAGGTTATAGTGAACAACTTACAGTTTTGACAAAAGCCTTGGGAATTTGGGGACTTCCCCGAGACCCCTTTGCCAATAACTCAATTAAATATAATCTGTTTCTGGTACTGGAAGCTTCATTTAGTGACAAGAGATATCTAGTTGGAGTTCTTTCTTCACCATTATTTGGTGATTTCATTTAGATCCTGTTCATTTATGTATATAATTTAGGAAGCTTCTATTGTATTGTCTTCATACTACCCCTCAAATGGCCCTTAGTTTTACCTATTTCTTCCCATATTCCTTTCTTTTCCAGCCCTCCCCCATCCATCCATAACTATCTGTTCTATTTCCTTTACCCAGGGAGATGTATCTCTGAGGATCTATGGACTTTAGCCTGGTTATCATTGATTTAACAGCTAATATCTACATTTAAACTAATACATATCATATTTGTCTTTCTTGGTCTAGGTTATCTCATTCAAGATGTTTTTTTTCTAGTTCCATCCATCTGTCTGTGAATTTCATTTCATTTTTTAATAAAAGGCTGAGTTATATTATACTGTGTAAATGTACCACATTTTAAAATCTATTCATCTGTTGAGGAATATTTAGGTTATTCCAGTTTCTGGATATTATGTAGAGAGCAGCAATGAACATAGTTGAGTGTCTCTGTGGTGGGGTGAAGTATCCTTTAGGTGTATGTCCTAGACTAGTATAGTTGAATCTTGAGGTAGATCAATTCCCATCTTCCTGAGATACTGACACACTGATTTCCATAGTAGCTATACCAGTTTTCCCTCCTACCAACAATGGATGAGTGTTCCCCTTACGCCATACCCTCACTAGAATGAGCTCTAATGGCTTCTTGGTTTTTGGTTTTTTTTTTGTTGTTGTTGCTGGTTTTTGTTTTTTGTTTTGTTTTATTTTTTTTTATCTTAGCCTCTCTAACAGGTGTAAGATGAAATCTCAAAGTAGTTTTGATTTGTACTTCCTTTATGACTAATGATACTAAATTTTTTTTAATTTGTTTCTCATCCACTTGAGTTTTTTTCCTTTTGAGAAATCTATGTTTAGATCTATACCCCATTTTTACTAGTTTTGCTGTTGTTTGTTTGTTTGTTTGATATCTTGTTTTTTGAGTTCTTTGTATGCTTTGGATATTAGCCCTCTATTAGATGTAGAGTTGGTAAAAATCCTTTCCTATTCTATAGCCTGCTAATTTGTCCAAATGATGGTAGCCCTTGCTTTTCAGAATTAGACTATGTTTATGAGGTCCCATTAATTAATTGTTGATCTTAGTGCCTGTGCTGAAGGTGTCTGTCTGGAAAGCCTTTTCCTGTGTCAATGAGTCCAAGGTTAATCCCCACTTTTTCTTCTATCAGGTTCAGTGTATGTTTTGTGTTGAGGTCTTGGTTTCATTTGGAGTTGAGTTTTGTGAATGGGTGACTATGGATCTATCTGGGTTCATCTATGTTCAGGCATCCAATCTGACCAGCACCATCTGTTAGAGATGCTGTCTTGTTTCCAATGTGTGGTTCTAACTATTTTATTAAAAAAACAAAAACTAGGTGTCTATAAGTGTATGTATTTATGCCTGGTTAACTAATTTGATTTTATTGGTCAATATGTTTGTGTTTGTACCAATACCATGTTGCTTTATTACTACCACCTTGTGGTTCAATTTGATGACACCTCCAACGTTCTTGTATTATTCAAGATTGTTTTAGCTCTCTTGGGATTTTGGGTTGTTTTGTTTTGTTTTGTTTGTTTTGTTTTTTTCCATATTAGGTTGAGAATTGTCCTTTCTAGGTCTGTGAAGAATTGTGTTGAAACTTTGATGAGGATTGCACTGAATTTGTATTTTGCTTTTGATAGGCTGTTCATTTTTACTGCATTAATCCTTTGAGTCCATGAGATCATTCCATCTTTTGATATCTTCTTCAACGTCTTAAAGTTTTTATCGTACAAATCTTTCACTTACTCGGTTTGAGTTATCTCAAGATATTTTATATTATTTGAAGCTATCATGAAAGGCAGTGTTTCTCTGATTTCTTTCTCAGATTGTAATTTTATATAGAAAGGTTACTGATTTTGTGAATTAATTTAATATCCAGCTATTGTACTTAAAGTGTTTTTCAGTTGTATAAGTTTCCATTAGACGTTTTAGGGTCATTTGTACATAGTATTATACCATCTGCAAATAAAGATACTTGACTTCTTCCCTTTCTATCTGTATCCCTTTATCTCCTCAGTTGTCTCATTAAATTAGTTAAAACTTCAAGTTCTATATTTGTAAGGAGCAGGCCCTTAAACAGGACCGACTCCATTTTGTAATAGGAAACTTGTAAAGACATGTCTGGTACTTGTAAAGACAAGTCTGGAAATAAAGTTGTGCTGTGATAAACAGCTGTGATGAGATCAGAACCTGTCGATAACCAGACAGGAATGGTTATCTGCTGTGCATGTCAGCAGTAACGACAAATCGAACATAAAAAGAGGAGCCCGTCAGGAGCACTCCACACACACACTTGTAGCCATGACTGGGCAACGTGATCCTCCGAACAAAGCCTCCTCAGCACCCGGTCATCAAAGAGTTAACCGAGAGACCAACACTCTCAGCTTAGTGGTCAATCACTCTGCCAGGTCAAATTATCAATTCAACTAGCTGGAAGCCTGACCCTGCCTTCATGGACTCTGGACCTGTTACCCGAAACCATCAAAAGGACTCAGGTCATATAATCCATGGACGAATGATGTGCTTATTGCTATGCTTATTTCTTTGCTAATTAGCAATTTATTATTTGTGTTCATTGTGTATATTATTAGAGGCAATGCATAGGAAATGTGGCAATATCTTGTTGTAGCAATAGCCTTACCATTGGTGATAATATATTGCTTGCTGTGCGTTATTAATTAAAAAATAACTGAATTCCAAAACCTCTGTTTCTCTGGAGTATTCTCTCTTCCCTCTCATGGAGCTGAAAATCTCACAGTGAAATCCAGCCTACGATCCCTGAGAGGAGAAGACCTGTAGCTCCTTTCCCAGTGGGGATTCTAATCCCTTATCAATAGCCTGCTCATGACAGATAAGAGTCCCTGCTCTCGACAATATTGAATAGGTATGGAGAGAGTGGACAGCCTTTTCTTATTCCTGACTGTACTGGAATTGCTTTGAGTTTTTCTCCATTTAAGTTGATGTTGCCTGTGATCTTATTGTAAACTGCCTTTATTATGTTTAGGTATATCCCTTGTATTCCTAGTCTTTCTAAAGCTTTTAGAATGAAGGAGTATGAATTTTATCAATGATACTTTCTGCATCTAATGAAATGATCATGTGATTTTCTCTTTCAGTTTATATGATAGATTATATTTACTGATATTTGTATGCTGTACCATGCTTGCGCTTCTGACATGAGCCTATTTGATCATGGTGGGTGATCTCTTTAATGTCTTCTTAGATATGGTTTACAAGTATTTTGTTGAGCATTTTTTGCATCTATGTTCATAAGGGAAATTAGTTTGTATTTCTTTCTTTTGTTGAGTTTTATGTAGTTTGGATATCAGGGTAACTGTGTCTGAAAAAAATGCATGGGCAATGTTCCCTTTGTTTCTCATTTCTGGAATAGTTTGAGGTGTATTGGAATTAACACTTCTTTAAAAGTTTGGTAGAATCTTTCACTAAAACAACCTGGCTCTGTGCTTTTAAAAAATTGTGTATGTGTGTGTGTGTGTGTGTGTGTCTCTTTTGGTTTGCTAGTCTGAGATTATTTATTCCCTGTGTTTTCTTAGGTATGCTTAAACTCTTTTAGTTGAGTTTTCCTTCTAGCATCTTCTGTGGGGCTAGATTTATAATTTTTTTAAATTTAGTTTTATCATAGAATGTCTTATTTTTTATATGTTGTAACAAAACTTTGGCTGGTTAATAGTAGTCTGGGCTAGCATCTGTGGTCTCTTAGAGTGTGTAGAACATCTCTCCAGACCCTTTTGGCTTTTAGAGTCTCCACTGAGAAGTTGGATATTATTCTAATAAGGTCTACCTTTATATGTTACTTGGTTATTTTCCTTTGCAGATTTTAATATTCTTTCTTTGTTTTGTACATTTATTGTTTTGATTATTATGTGCTGAGGGGACTTTATTTTCTGGTCCAGTACTGTATACCTCTAGTCCCCTGATAGGCATCTGCTTCTTTCCTCTATTCCTATTATTCTTAGATTTTTGTCTTTTCATAGTGTTCCAGATTTCCTGGATATTTTGTGTCAGGAGTTTTCTAGATTAAACATTTTCTTTGACCAATGTATCCATTTTTCCTCTCTTGTCTTCAATGCCCAATATTCTCTCTCCCATCACTTGTGTTCTGTTGATGAGGCTTGCCTCTGAAATGAGTTCCTGTTTGAGTTCTTACATTTTTCATTTCCGTATTTCTCTCAGTTTGGGTTTTCTTTAATTGATTCTGTTTCTACTCTCAACTCTTGAATTCTTTTATTCATTTCCTTTCACTGTGTTATCCTGGATTTCTTTAATGGAGTCATTCATTTCCTCTTTAAAGACCTCTGTCATCATATTCATAAAGACTGTTTTAAGGTCTTTGCTATAATTCTCAGGGCCTGTTGTGGTAGTGTTGCTGGACTCTAGTGGATACATATTGTCCTGGCTGTTATTGATTGTGTTTTTGTTTAGGCATCTAGACATCTGGGTTTGGGATAACTGTAATTTAGGTACCGATATCTAGTCTTGCTTTGTTAGGTCAGTTTTTTGTCCTTGGTTTCCATTTCTCTCTCTGGTTCTTAGGAGGTTGTAGTGCTGTGTGTTGCTTTCAGTAGGAAATTCTGGAATTTTGCTTGATATAGTCACTGGCTGCTTTCCTGGTGGGAGTCTACAGGGCATCTTAAATGGAGAGGTCTCCAACAGTTCCATTATTCTAGACTTCCACATGAGTATCCGCCCATCAGCAAATTGCTTTAGTATACAGTCTCCTGCTAGGTTGGAACACTAGCAAAACAAAAGAGAATATTTATCAAATAGCAACAACCAGAAAAATCAGAATCTCATAGGCACTCCAATGTCACACTGTTTATGGTGATTATTTAAGGGTTGGTTCACACATCCAGTGAAGTACCCACTGTGAGAATACTGTCATCTCTACAGGATGTCCTGTTTAAAATGTAGCACACCACAGAGACTTTGAGGACTATAGGGGAAACAAGACTACGGACAATTAAGCAAATTGCCAAAGGGAGATGTTTGGGTCAGTTCAGACTTCCTGGTCCCATATCCAATGTTCTTGCTGTAATTGCCTAACCTAAACTCCCATTCCTTTGGGAAAATCAAATCATGAATATGCAGAGGTTTCTTATGCAGACCAGGAGTAGGTAGGTGACTTTACATGGAAAATGCTCATTCCCTGTACTTTCGCAATCCCCAAGGTGATCAGCAGTGTCAAGTCCTGTTTTGTTTTTCTGACACAGGTTCTCAAGTAGCAGTCTAAGCTGCCTGGCACTCACTATGCAGTCTAGGCTAATGTTGAGATCTCTACAGTCCTTTGGGCTCTGCATCCCGAGTAATGCACAAGCAAGTGCCACCACCTCTGGCTATGATATCTTGTTTGCAATCTCAGAATAGCAGTAGTTAAAAATGCCCAGGTCTCCTCTAGCCAGTGTGCTATCTTCTGGTGTCCTTTTATGATCAGATTTGTCTGTTATTGTATTGGAGAAAGTTCATTTGTAGATCTGAGCCAAAGCTCTCTGTGTATGGCTTCATAGAGTGTGTCTATAAAACATTCATTAAGTTAGTTAGCACACATTCAGCAGCCTGAAAAGCTTACATCATGCACTGGGGCTGAGAGCTGTCAATCAGCACCTCACCCTGTATCAGTAATGAGCTAAGCCAGATTGAAACAACCCTGTGCAGGAGAGTCCACAGTGTGAGGACTGAAACAAAAGTATTTCAGTTTTATGCGTTTTTACTAAGAAGATCTTAGGCAGGTCAAACACTAAATATGAAGGAGATGACATCAGAGCTTGTGCTGAAAGCTGGAGAATCTCCTCTAGGTTGGCACAGTCTGTCTAGATTGCACCAAGGTTAGTTATCTTGGGATTTTAATCTTTATTTTAACATCACAGTGTCTGAAACATTAGCTTTTCCTTTGCTTCATTTTCTTGAACGTTAGTCACCACCAGAAAATTGTATTTTTATGTTACTTGTATTATTTGTATTACATTTTCTATTATTTTCTTTACTTGGTGATATATGTGGCACCCAATAAATGGGAAAAGATCATTGTTCACTATTTAGGTTTGTTTAATTATATGCTCCGGCCTACATACAGTAAGATGTTTTCTTAGGAACTGTTGTCTACATAAAACTGGAGAAATTTTCTTTATAGAGTGTATTTTTTTTATTTCTTCTTAGAATTACAGCTGGAGCTGAAGGGAGCCTTTCAGGTTCAGTATGGGGTACCACATGCACAGATGTTTCCTGTCCTTGCTTGCTGCTCCTGGCTCCTTTCCCATTAGGCAGCCCAGGAATAGGCAGGTAGCAACATGACTCCAGGGTATAGATGAAGAGACTAAAAGTTGTTTCTACTTTAGTTAGTTAGTTAGCTAGCTAGTTAGTTGGTAAGTTAGTTTGAGACAAGGTTTTACTTTTTAGCTCAGGCTGGCCTAGAACTGAACTCAAACTCATAGCAATCCTCCTGTATCAGTCCCCAAATGCTAGGATTAAGGGAATGTGGCCCTTGGCTATAGCATGTTGATTTTGTTTTGTTTTATCTTGAAACAATATTTCCCCATAGCCCAGGCTGGCTTCCAGCTTCTGGTTCTCCTCCAAGCATCAGCCTCCTTAATACCAAGGCTGTCAGTGTGTATCATATGCTCAACAGAAATAGTTAACTTTTAGCTAACTAGTTAATTTGTCTACCTCTCTAAGGCTCTAAAGCCATTGTTACCAAGATAATAACTAACTTGGCAACAAGTATGATATTTAGTTACCATCTGTCTATGAGCTACTTCACCTCTATTGTTTTCTATTTAAAGAAAAGAGAGTCCAGAAAGTTTGAATAATTAATGTGAAGGTGCTTGGCAAATTAATAAAGAAGACAGGAGGTGTTGCTGTATTCTTCATGATGATGCAAACAATTTAAAGTCATTCCCAAGTGTTGGCATCTCTCCTAAGTGTTGATACAAATAGGAATCAACATATGCTTAAACAAGGCTTGGGAAAGACTGTGTTTTATTCACGTTTGGAGGTCTTAGGCGTACGAAACTTGCCCAGCAGGTCTCGTAAATGTAGGTACTTCATGAAGTCATGTGTGGATGGCTCATGGTGTCCATCACATTACCAGGTAAGGAAAGAGAAGATTATTAAAGCACTCCTCCCCCCACCCGAGGTTATTAGATCTCATAAAGCAGAGAATCAATCAGTGTCTGAAACCCCATAAGCTACCTTCAGTAGTGGTAGGGAGGAGGAGGTGTGGCCTGCAACAGAGGCACACCCCAATTCTTTAACTTCGCTGAACCAGAACTTGAATAGTTAAGATGAGGCTGCTCACCAGCAGGCTTATCTGGAGCATCCTCCATAAGTGGACTTTGTGCATAAAAGAATACTGTCATGGAGCTTCTTGGGCTTCATGTCAAATGCAGTCTGACTGTAGACAGTGAGCAGAAGGCTAATGGCCTCATAATCTTCTCTAAGTAATTTTCAAAAATAAATTGCCTTGTATATACTTAAAGAATACCACAAGACAGCATGCATGTCTATAGCAAAGTGGTCATTTTAGGGGAAGCAAATGTAGGGGTGTGTGTGTGTGTGTGTTTGTGTAATTCCTGTAACAGCAGTCTGGGCTGCAACTCCACAGCAGAATGAATTCTTAGAACATACAAAACCCCAGGTTCATTTCCCAGTACAGTACTGTTTCCAAAATGTTTTTGATTAAAACAGAATTATATCACTTTACTTCTCTACTTCTCTCTTTCCTCCTTCCAGACTCTCAACTACCCTGTCTCAAACACCATGTGCTCCCTCAAGTTGATAGTCTCTCTTTCTTTGGAAAAAAAAAAACACACACACACACACACACACACACAACCCATTGAGTCTCTTTTTGCTGGTGGTGTGGATATGATTTCAACACTGACCATTTTGCACTGGACATGCAGTAAAGGAGAGGCTAACCCTTATCTCAGGAGTCATTAGCTGTCCGTGGTCCCTTGTACAGGGGTGAATAGTCTGGAGTGCAATGCTCATACCGTATTTTAATCTTGTTTCTCTGCAGGTCTGCTACTCTGTGCCCTTTAACTTGTATATCCTGGTGTCCTTCACCCTTGTGGACTAAAATATATTCATATTATCTACTTGTACTGCTTGGATTTTTTTAAAATAATATTTTAAGAGCTCCTCTTTTCTTTTTTATAAGGGTTAAAGGGCCACTAATCTGGATGTTTGTCTACATTCATACTTTTTACAAATTAAAAAGACTCTGGGTTCTTGGAATTTAAAATGCTAAGTTGATCTTACCTATTTAATTTTTAAAACCCAGTAAATTCTATTGAGAATCATAAGTGATACATCTGTTAACAGTAGCAAACAGTAGTTTAAACGGCTTCATCACATTACTTTCTAACCAGTTGTATGCCATTCTGCAAATGGAATGTTATTAGATTGTTAGTGACCAACAACATTGAACCAAAAAAACATGGTTAATAAATTGTGGAGACAGGACCCAATGAAGCTATTTTCAAATGCTCTATAAATAGAAAGACTTCTTGAAAAACAGGATCATTTTCCTGAAAGTATGTAGCCAACAATGTCCATCAGGTGACTACTGTTCGTTTGCATTCAGCACACTCATAGACAATCCCGTGGGCATTTCTCTGCTCCATTCGCTGTACTTTGCTGTGCAGTAAAAGGGATTTGTTCTTTGAAGATAACCTTGGATTGGAATCCACACAGGAACCTGCTGACAAGGCCATTCAGGATAGATGGCATCTGTAACCTGCAGTTTCTTCAGTTACTAGGCAAGGATAGAAAGTCACAATAGCTTTTTTGCTCCATGGGTAAAAGCTATGCATGAAAAGAGAGTAAGAAGCACTGATACACGGGGTGGGCAGGGAGCAGGTATAGGTGATGGACAGGCAGTATGAAAGAGGATGTAAAGCTAACTGTTTCTCCAGTGCTAACTCTGTCATGGTTCTGAGGTTGGTGGAGGAGACGTAAATAAAAAAGACTAAGTACTAAAAGTGTAAAAATTAATATGAAGCTTCACCGTTTCCATTTCAAATGGCAACTCTAACTGTACACAATTTTATTGAGCTGGGTCTGGTTAATTTTGCTGTGTGGTGTTATTATTTGTTTGAAAGGTTTTCTAGTAGTAAGTGTTTGTGTATTAAGGGTTGGTACATATTATTTCCCCTTAATTGTGTTCATCTGAGAACTTCAATAACTAACATAAAAGACAATGTTCAGAATAGAAAAAAATTAATGTAGCCCCAGGGAGAGGATGTTCAGAAAAGCCTGTGTAGCTCCATAAGCTGGTGACACTGGCCATGTCCCTGAGTGTGAGATACTTTGAGAAGGAAGCCAGCTCTGTGCCAAGTGTGTGGAACACTCATGGGAAGAGACAGCAGCAAGCAAGGCTGGTGCTCCTGGGCATGGAGTTCCGCACCAAAATGGATGTGGCTAACAACTATGCCACTTTGCTTTCCTAATGGATCTCCACAACATGTGCATACCCCCAGAGAGCCTGCACAGAAGTGAAACTATCTTCTGTGTATGTGTGTAACTCATCTGCAGATGGACATGCTACTCCAAAGAGGGAGAAGTCCTATCACAGAAGATGGACAGTCAACTCACACTCACCTTCCTGTGCCCAAACAACTCCTGCTCAGATCAGCCGAGGCACCGTCAGAGCTCAGGGTGTCTGTGGAGGAGCCGGAGGACATGGAGGGTCAGCCTCAGTACCAGTAGAAGTACAACCAGGTCAGACAAACTGCAGAAGGAATTGAGTGGGTGAAATGGAGAATCTGCCTCAACAGAAAACAGTGGACCAATGTGTTCAGCGACATACGTGACAGGCAGGCCACCAACAGATTTTGCTAGGTATAGGCTTTATTTTATTACTTGGAGCAGGGTGTGAGCTATTCATAAAATGGTATTTAGTAACTCATAGTTGCTAAAAATTAATTTATAGGATCGTATATATTCGCTATAAGCGTGTAATATACTCCCAAGCTTATTCATTTGTGACCACATTGGTTTTTGAACAACTGAAAAGCACAAAAAGGACTGTGTTAGGCATTTATATCTATTCAGTGAAAACAAAAACCATTGAGCATAACTGTTAATTTGGGGTTGAAATGTCAGCTCAGGCTAGACAGTGTGGACAAAGACACCCTGTTACATCTTGACTGCCCCAACCATGCTTTGCCACAGGGGTAAAATCTCAGCACACATTTATCAAGCAGTTGTATGCAGAGCTCCGGATTCAGCATGCCCTTTAGACACTGGCTTTGTACAGTAGCAGCTCTCTGAGAGGGGTCGAGTTAGCCATGCATTACAGACAAGGGTAGACAGGCTCATGGGACTTAAGTCAATTGGTTATTGAGTCACTGATTCGAGATGTAAACAGTCCTTTGTCCCAGACTGCTGCCTGGTTCTTCTCATGTCTCTCAAGGTGTGTGAGTCTAGTTAAATGGTCAACTGGACTCTAGGTCCTTGGATGGTAACAGTGTCCCTTAGAGATTCATTAAAAAGAAACATGCATCCCAGGTTGCAGCCTGAAAAGCCTGGATAAGAATTGCATTTCAAGATTCCAGGTTATCTGGAGGCAATCAGTGAAGCACCTGCCCAATGTCAGGCTCATCTCTGTGCTTTCTGCTTGCCTGTTCCGTGCAAAGTGGTGGCCAGTCCACTGACAGAGCAAATCACACAGCTTTGAGGAAATATGAGTGTGTGTAATCTCTCTCCGTCTCTCTGTCCTCTCCCTCTCTCTCTCCCCCTTACCTCCTCTCTCTCTTTGTTTATGATATTAAGACAACTGGTTGAAAATTACATATATAATTTGTAGGATGGTCAGTCACCTGATACCATGCCTATGCCAAAAGGCTTCCATAATAAAAAGCTTACCTTCAAAGAAGTCACAACATTCACTGTGGTTGTGCTGGTGGCTACAGCCGACATCTTTAAGACTAGACTAGAAGCCCCCTTACCTGTCTTGTTCTCCCACTGCTACACCTCTGACCTGGTAGGGTTAGACTCACATCAACCAGTTACAGAAGCTACTCATATAAGGAGACAGCTCCCAGACAGGTCATATTCCTAAGACTGTCTCCAAAGCCTCCAGAACTTTTGAATTAAGCCTCATGGAAGCTGGGACAAAGCACCAGATTGTGGCATGTCTGAAGAGTTCATGGCAGTTGTGATAGAAAGAGCAGTTCTTCCATGGTTGCTCCCCAGCACCTGGGACATCCATCACTGAGATGAATGGAGGCATGAAGATTTGCACCTAAGATGGCAAGCAAGAGAAATCCAAGGTAGGTTTCTTTCTGCGCTTCACAAAGGATTGCAAAGGCTTGGCTTAAAGGTCTTGCCCAGTGAGAGGAAAGGAAGCCAACTCCTGGAGTATGTTAACTAAGTATGTTATGTTAACTGTTAGGATTCAGGAAGAAAAGCCTGGGTTCCAAAGAGCAGAGGCTATGGTATATACACTGCCTGTGTGTAGAAAAGAAAGATGTTTGGTGACGTGGTTTGCAAAAGGTCTTTTTTTTTCCTTGAAGAAACAAAAGAAGACCTTGGTCATTTTTATGCAAAGCCAAATCTCATGACCTCTGGGCCCCAGTGCTTAGCACAGTGTTTGTGCATGAACTGCATTTTTGTTTTATATTTTTGTATCATAATTCTGAAATATGACCACATATGGAATTTCTGTAACTTTAAAGGGTCTTCCAATAGATAGCATACGCTGAACTTCATAATTTAGCACACTGATTATGTGCACCCATTCATGGAAAATGTTCCCATCTTTGATTTTATCTCTTCTAAATCAAATCCTAAGTAAAATCCATTTTGTCTGGATTAATGTGTTTTGGGGCATGGGCTGGGTTTACTGCAGCTGCTGAGGCAGACTGCAGAGAGAGGGAGCCGATTGCTTGGCCGTCTTCCCAAACCATCCAATCCCAGAGTCTAAATGCCAGATGGAATGGTTCAGTGGTCACGGGGATGGGCTCACAGCTCAGTCAATCAGCAAGCAACTGACATCTCTCCAGCTTCGCCAGCTGGTGGGTGAGAAAAGTATTAACATTTACAACCAGATTTGACAAATTTCCCCAGCTCTGGGCTCTCCACCTGTTTCCGTGGGCCTCCCAGCTCATTTCAGATAAACCTTTTCCTCACACTACAGAGTGTCTTTAAGGGCACATTTCCTGAGAGCTGAGAAGGCCCTCAGTTGCCACAAGTGTGTAAAGCAAGCCCACTCCTTCAGGGAAAGAATGCAGTTTGCCTCACTTTGAAACGGTGTCAGTCCTCAGCGGCTGAGTGTGTTCTGTGATACAGTTCTCCCCACATCCCCCTTAGATAGTTATCTGTATTGTTTTTGCTGTTTGTTGATTTCCCTGGAGCTCTGACTCCTGATGGACCCTAGTCTATTCCCCTGCCCACTTCCTCTGTAGCACTGACACCCAAACTAGCTCTGTCTATAACAGAATATACTTTTCTTTCTTACATCTACCTCACTTAGGAAGAAATCTGAGGACAGAAAATGCAGGACCCTGCTACTTGTCCTCTAGTCTTCCTCACAGGGCAGATTATACTATCCAAACCATTGCTCCCAACATCCATAAACTTATAGAGACCAAGAGGCTCGAGAGGCATACCTTGCTGAGCTTGCTCAGTAATTTTCCAAGTACACGCCTTTCTAGTAAAGGCTGAGGGGAAAGCAAACTGGAGCCAGTGTGTTGCTTTCCACTGTCTCTTTATGTGATAAAGTCACTATAGCCTACTTAATCCTGTCCTGGGTGAAGCCCAGAGAGCAGAACCATTGCTTGGGGATATGGCTGAGTGGGACAAGACAGAGAAGGAAGTGTGATCCAATTCCATGTTTCAGTTCTGACTGGGAAGAGCCATTAGTTGTAACAGTAGCCATCCCCCCTTCTTCATTTTGTGTATAGCCAGAATCCCAGACGATTCATTCTCTCATTCATTATTTAACAAACATTTACTAAATGGTAAGCTTGTGTTATACACATCAATGCTGTGGATAAATGGATGGATGGATGGATGGATGGATGGATGGACAGAAGACGGCATAGATAAGGGATTATGTTGTTTGATGTTGACGGCCAACTTGACTGGATCTAGATCACCTAACAGACAACCCTCTAGGCATGTCTGCAAGGAACTTTCCAGATTGAATTAGTCAAGCTGACTTACAGTGTTGGTGTCATGAACTGAATAAGGAGGAGAAAGCGAGCTGAGCACCAGCATCCTTTACACTCTCCTTCCTGACTGGGGACACAATGTGACCAGCCACCTCACCTCCTGCCTGCCTGCTTTACCCTGATGGCCTGGACCCTGGACCTATGAGCCAAAGTAAGCCCTTCCTTCTTTAAGTTGCTTTTATCTGGTGTTTTGTCATATTAAGAAGAAAAGCAATGAATATCAGGCTCTAGACTGAATTCCCTATGTGGAAGTTGAAACCCAATACTTGTGACCATGTTCAACAGGGGTGTGGATCTTTGGTGACAGAACTATCATATAGACTCCCAGCCCCTTTCTGCCAAATATACGCACCGAGAAAAGATGACTACTGTGAATCTTACACTGGCTGTCCTCAAGCCTGAGACACTTGGATGCCAGAGTGACACCACAAATTTTATTTTTTATAAGGCAGCACTATCTGGCATTTTTATTATGGCAGATAAAACAGACACTATATGGGTACACAGAATAGCCAGATAAAACATGTTATTTCTCACAAAGACAGAGGTTAAGCTAATATACAGGGCAAAACGATGCCAGCCTTACTGTGTTTGTGAAGGAAGAGGGTGACAAGGATTGTATCAGGGAGTTAGGGAAGCCTGCTCTGAGGAATTGTCATGATAGTACGTGCTAGGCATTCGGATCTCCTCGTAAAATCTCCAAGGAAACCTTGGAAAGTGATTACTATTTATTAACTTCTCAATTTCACAACCAAGAATCCACAGATATTAATTAATAAGCTCAACGTCATACAGCCAGTAAGTGATGGGTCGCGGATATGAACAGGGATTTAAGTTGAGACTGAAAGATAAACAGAAATGGCTCCAGGATACTTTGAAGAATGAGAGATTACAAAACCAGGGAGTGAAATGGAAATTAATTTTTCGAGGATTCTGTAGGGTGCTGATGGCTTCTCAATTCTGGTCTGAATTTATTGTCATCATCCATCATTGGCACTATGCATGCACAGAAAAACTCCCAATACTTCAAGTCGGCCCAGTGGGTTAAAAGAACCTTGACTTATTCAATTAAGGAAAAGAACCAAAAGCCACCGGTAGAAAACAGAATCTTGTCATCCACAAAACAATTTCTGTGTTCATAACTTCAAACATCGCAGGGCAGATCATTGGAGCGGATTGTAATATAATTATAGTGATTAGTTTTAAGTGAGAGTACTTCTTCCTCCATGGTACTATGAATAAATAAGCTGACTCTATGAAGATATTTATGCCCACATGTAGGCTCCAGGGAAAGCAGAGCTCATACAGAAGGAATTCTTCCACTGTGTTTACATGAGCTGTTATTTATGTATATGGTCTAACTCCTTATAACTAACCCAAAGGGAGCAATATTTTGATTTTTACATGGTTGTTCCTCTCAGGATACAATGTGGGGTCTGAGTCTGTTTTTCCCACTCAGTTGTGAATCCCTAGGCACCCCTCCAGTCACTGATCTTTGGAGCAGAGAACTTGACCCACTGTAAATGTTCCAGGCCAAATTCCATCTTTGGATGAACTTGATGCTTGAACCCAGTAGGAAAAGAAAGAAAAAAAGCACCAATTCAAGCACACAGAAAACAAGGCAGAAGCAAGAGCTGTATGAACTGGGGTTAGTGGAGAGGAAGGGAGCTTTAAAGGGACTTTCAATTTTCCACAGCAGGAGACTCATGCAAAGTGGATATCTTCTTTGGTATGTTTCTAAGCCTATGCTCTGGGAAAGCGGGTGTAGTCTGGAGGTTTCACATAGCAACTAGGAGCTTGGAGCAGGACTGTAATCCAAGGGAGAAGCCATTAGCTTCTTCTAACTGTTCCACATCAGCCTACAGAATGCCTGGTGTTGGTTAATTAAATCTCCCTTTACGACAATGCCTGAGGCTTGTACTTCATTCACTAGAGCTAGTTGCCTCCTTTTGTGTTCTGAGCATCCCTAATTGCAAGGAGATATTCAGAAAGTTGAGGGAAAGACCTTTCTGAAGGATGAGAACGACACAAAGCATCCCTCAAATGTGTTGGGCAGAGGGACCTAATACCTAAGACATGCAGTCAGGTAGGGCAGCCTCCTCATGATCTCTGCAGATACTAAAAATAGTCGTTCAGTGACTCAGAGTTCTACCTCTGGGGAACAAGGGGATAGATGTTATGACCTGAATATCAGGGTGTGATGAATTACCTCACAGAAGATTTTGAACATCTCAACATAAGAGTGTATGCACAAGGCAGGACATTCAAATTTCCGGTGCTCTGCACCCAGCAGTGCCAACCACATTCAGCATAAGAAACCCAGTTTTGAAGGGTCACCTCTGTGCCTAACAGTTTTGCATATATCTTGTCTTCCTTGCCAGAGGGCCTGTTTGAACCAGACCTTGCAATCTCACAAGCCTGATGCTGTTGCCTTGTACTTCAAAGACAAAGAAAGTAGAGTTAAAGGTAGTTTAACTCTATTTTGCTCACCAGGAGTAGCAACCAATCACGTGGTACAAAGGTCCATTGTATCAATTTGGTCAGATTTAGAATTACCATGGAAACTGACTTCTGGGTAGCCAGGCAGGAAATTCCTAGATGATGTTCACTGATGTGGAAAGACCTATGATAACTCTGGGCAGTACCTTCCCCTGGGCTGGGATCCCAGACTGGATAAAGAGGAGAAAGAGAGCTAAGTACCAGCATTCATCGCTCCAGCTGCCTAGCTGCAGATGCCATGTGACTATCTGCCTCAAGCTCCTGCCATGACAACTTCCCCACCACATGGACTAGATCCTCAGCCTGTGAACTCACAGAAACTCTTCTTTCCTTAAACTGCTTACCAGGTATCTTGTCATAGGAACAGGAAAGTAGCATGGTGTCATGGTTAAAAGTCTTTCCCATCAGATCCAGCCTAAGTATCTCCCCATGACATCCACTGCCATGTTCTTTCTTCACCCTTAGATAAATACTCAAACTATAACAATTTCCATCGCAGTCACAGTCACGCTGAGGGAGTGTGAAGAGACGATGTGTGGGATCCTGTGCTGACCCACATGACACAAGCTGCTCTCAAGAACCCTTCAACTCAGCCACAATCTGACTGCCATGTTGTCTTCTTCCCGAAGAACAGAGATAGCTAACATGTGCCCTGGATTCCATCGCCAGAGAGGGCTTCCAGGAATCTCACTGAGGCCACATGAGAACTTACAGAGCTTGTGGTGTTGACCTTTGAAATTCCCTGAGCAGGGAGTGTGAGATAGTTCCTCAGAGTAATTAGCTGCGCTTACAAAGCTTCAAGAGCTTGGCCAGGGAAGCCATGGAAAGAATGAGGCAAGAAACTGAATCCCTCCTGCTCAAGAGTCAGCAGTCAGCAGGCCCAAGTGCTCTGTAGTGCTGGCTGCCCTCTGTCTGTCTGGGGTCATGTCAGGAAGTGTCATATGCTGATCTAGCCATTACCTCACCTCTCTGGGAGATTCATGACCCTTGTGAGGAGGCCTGAACTGGTGGACGGACTCCAGCTGAGACCACCTGCCTCTAGGTCAAGCAGCTGGGAGCTAAGCAAGCTTTACCAGCCATGTTACAAACCAGGAAATGCTCGGTCTTGAAGGGAGATGGGAGCTCAGCCTAGCGGCCTGAGTCATCTCCTGGAATCTGTGCCTGCAGCAGGCACCTCTCTCCCTCCTGGGGCATACACACTGATTGCTATAGAATCACTGACCTCATTGTCTTTTAAATAATGTGCTGTCTCTGTGCCTCCTTAAATCTATCACATGCAACTGGGGTTCTATGAATCAGAAAGTGGCTAACGTCAGCGTTGTCAGTTCTAATAAAAACTTGGCATTCCACAGCATCCTCCTGAAAGGACCTCAGCCTACCCTGGGCTTACAGATGGGATCTCAATAACATCAAACAAGAAATTTGTCCAAGCCCAAGTGGGCCTGAGACATTGAGAGACAGTGCCCGCAGCTAGCCAGGCTGGAAGCCGGCTCAGACAGATCTTGTTCATCTGAGTTACTAAAAGTGCCAGGGCTTGGGAAATTCACAGCTGATGAGCAAATGCTATTTCCTCATCCTGCAATCAAACCTAACTGATTTTTAATTTATTTGAAAAGTGACCTACAACATCCTTCCTTTTTCATCAACAACTAGAAAGACTTGAGGCTACATTCCGTGCAGGCCTTCACACACTCTGTTGGAGTAATGGGAAGATTCATGGCACTTTTTTTTTTTTTTTAACAGTCTCACATAGCCCAGGTTGGCCTTGAATTCACTGAATAGATAAGGATAACCTTGAAAGCCTAGATGAACTTCTTGCCTCAGCCTATCATGTGCTGGAATTAAGGGTGTGTGCTGTCTTCCTGTGCCGAGGTGCTAAGGCTAAACCCCAGGGCCTCATGCATGCCCTGGTCCTTCTTCTTCCTGTCTATTCTTAACAGGCAGACTTACCTCTAGAAATATTAATTTGTATCATACCACTCCTGCCTTTCTGTTCTCCTTAGGGTGGAAGTCTAGTCTACAAAGTGGCCTCCTGGCTCCATATGCATCTCTGTAAACCCTATTCTATTGGCATCTCCCCAGAGACTCTTTTCTAGCCAAGTGTGAGTCACCTTAGGCTCCTGCCCCTTCCTGCCACTACACTTCTGTCCCCACAGTCTTTGCACAGCTGTTTCTTCTCTCTGGGTATGTTCTTCCTTTAGACATCTGCATAATGAACATAATTTTCTTCGGGGTTTTCTCAGTTCTCAAAATGAAGAGCTCCTTACCCACACCAAATTCATAAAAATAATAGATAAGACACTTTTAAGATTAGAAGGGGAACTTAGTTAGAGAAAAAGATAAAATAGCGCCTGCATCTTAAAAGATAGTGAGCAAAGAATTAGAACAAAGGAAAAGAAAGAAAGAAAAAAAGAAAAGAAGGAAGGAAGAAAGAAAGGAAGAAAGAAAGAAAAAAGAAAAAGCGGCTCAGGACGTGATGAATGGTGAGGGGTATACTTCGAGGTGACAAGCTTGACTACATCGATGTCTGAGGAAAAGCAGCCCAGACAGAAGAAACCACCGATGCAACGGCCATGCTGTGGAAGTATGCTCGGAAGGAGCAGAAAGGGCTAGAGAGAGTATAGAACATCAGGAGATGCCACCCACCCACCCAACACTCCCAAACTTCTGCATTTAGCCAGGGAGCAAGCCAGCCTCTGGGAACAAGGCTCAGGCTCATGTGACAGATGCTGAGGGCAATAAAGAATTATGCATCAGTGAGAAGGATCACCAGGAACCAAACATAGGCAGCTTAGGAGAGGCTAGTCCAAAACCTGCACCCACTGGGCTCTCCCAGAAACTGGAAAGATTCTGATCCAGAATCTTTAGGGCATGCTGGCCCTAAAGTTGCTAGCGGGGGAGGCCTGAGCATCTGGGGGGACACAGACAGTCCTAACTGTAAATGCTGGTACTGACTGCCCTTCCAAGCATGCCTGGCCCTGTGAGATGGCCACCACAGGGGAGATGAGCTAGACATGCACCCTAGGGTGGCAGAGGCTTGCGTTCTGTGAGCAGCATGAAGAAGTGGGAGTCCTGAAGAGAAGCAAGAGTACGGAAAAGCCCCCATCAGTGGCTGGGGTTACTTCCGGGTTACCTCCCTTCCTCTCGGCTCTCAGGTCAGATTTGCAATGGAGGTGAAGCAAGGAAGACAGTAAGGGAGTGGTCGGAAAGGGGTGGGGATTCTTGCTTTGAGATACTGCAGAATTATTTACTTGTATTTTACTGTAACCTTACTGTTTGTTTAAAATAGCTGGCACAAGACAGAATGCATAACAATAGAAATCAAATGGAAAAAGAAATCACATCTTAGCAGCATAAAATTATAAACATAATAAAGAAACGTTTGTAATATGCCATGTCTGTTAAAGAAGGAGAGAAGAAATCAGGAATTAGCACAAAAGGAAGATCCACATATTTTACTACTCCATAATGCTCCCTCCTCACAGTGCCTCTGACAAGGAAGCCCTGGCCTTCTGCCCTCAGCTGACTGGCTTTCACACACACCCTTTTGGAAAATGTGATAAAATGACTTTGCTGCCCCATAATTACATGGAACAGGATGGGATGGGTGGCTTTCTGGTTGATCTTAACAAGGAACAGCTAATAAAATGACATTTTAAAACTCCAAACTTTATGGAATTTACTATCTTCTCAACCTCTTTCCTTATTTTTGGAGTGTCAAGAGATTCAGTTTCTGTCCCTATCTGGCCATTAATTTAATTCTCTCATCTGCTAGCCACCTCTGTGGTCACAGACACACACACACACACACACACACACACACACACACACACACACACCTCGATAGATAAGGACCTATCTCAGAAGCCATATCTTCAAGAAGCTTACTGGTCGGAGAGGGGAGGCAGGCAGTTCTGACAATTACTGGGCAGAGCAGTAACTATTATTATCATAGCTCTTGTGAATGCTGAGCGAGGGCATCCTGAGCACCCGAAGCTGCAGTAAGACAGAATTTTCAATATCTCTGCCTAATTCCAGTAGAATTCCCATGGGAAGGGAAGAGCATTGCAGGCAGGGTGCAGGGGCGGGGGCATGAGAAGGCTTGGAGACCACTAAAAGACAGATCACACTGAAGAATTGCCCCCTCAGTCTTCCTCATGCAGGATCTTCTCTGAGACTTTCGTGTGGGAGGAAGGAGAGAGCCTCCTGTGATGTGGAGACTCCTCCCTTCCTGAAGCCTGTCAGGTGTAATGGCATTCTGTGTGTTGACTTCTCTCCCTTTGCTCTTGTGAAGACAACGCACACTACTCTGTGGCTTGGGAAGCATAAGCAGTAAGAACGAAGGCTAAGAAAAATCACACGTGAGCAGCTGTGACCTACACAGTGCAAGCTGTCCAACCTCTCCTCCTCAGGGTGAGAGCAGGATCTGACATCTATCAACACTACACAGATGCTGCTGTTAGGGCCCCAAGAAGAAACACCATAGCCATTTAGGACAGACAGCAACCAGCAAGAACAAGGAAGGGCCAAGCAAGCTCTGGAGAAGGCTGGAAGTCTTCACTGAAATTCTTTTCTCAGTACAGCTGTATGCCATGGTTTGCGGAGCCCAGAACTCCCACCTGGACACTATACAAATTTGTGTGTTTCTTGAATTTACTGTTCAAGTTATGAAAGCATCTGTTAAGAAGTCTGGAGAGATGACTCAGTCAGTATGGAGTTTGCAGCCAAGCATGATGACGACCTGAGTTTGACCTTCTAGAAACTGACTTAGTAGAAGTAAAGCCAGACTCCCGAAAGTTGTCCTCTGACCTCCATACCCACGCCACAAGCAAGCAAGTGTCTACCTCCTCTACAAATAAACAAGTGTGTGTGTATTTTATATACATATATGATAAACATCTTATTATATATATTATAAATGTTACTGGGGCAAGGTGACTCAACTTGGATACCAGGCCGACTCTAAGGGAAAAATTCCAGAGGGGCAACATTTCATATATATATTTACATATATTAAATATATATAGGAATATATTTTAGAAAGCTGTGGCATGTGAGATGAGCCAGGTGAGGGGTAGCTGCAAGGAGTTCTGTCTTCCTTCTTCCCAAAGGGTTTGCATCAAATCAAAAGACTATGAACAGAACAGAAGAACAAATCTTTCCCTTTTTGGCATCCTGTAGGACCAATATTGAAGAACTTTCTATATTGACGAATTAGGTTTCTAGAAAACACGACTGGTTGCTATCAGTGGTGAGGAGAGCTTACGTGCATGTGCTGTGGGCAGTGCCCAGCAGGGAGCCTGTGGCGATGGAGGCTAATATCAGTTAATCCTGATTGTCAGCTGGACTAAAGCTGGGATTCCTCAGGAGACACATCTCTAGATGTGTCTATGAGAGTGTTTCCAGAGAGGTTTAACTGAGTTCAGAAATGGGTTCTGAAGTGCGTACAAAGAGCCACGGGAAGCCCTGGGTCTCATTTTCTTGCTGTCATTCCTTCTCTCTCATGCTGGACCAAAGTCGTGGACTGAAGTAAACCTTTCCTTCCTTACTCTGCCCTCTCCAGGTCCTTTGTCATAGCATTAAGGAGAGCAGCTAATGTAGAAGGACAGCTGTACCACTCCCCCTTTTCCTGTTGAAAGTCATCTGCCTTCACTTTTCATGGCTACTCTCCTGCCTCTAACCTGAGAAACCATCTTCTGTTGCTTCAGGACAAATAACTACAGATATTGTAAGGTAACACATACTCTATCTCAGATCCCATGGGAGAGAGGTTCAGGATTGTTAGAATTCTACTCCAGGTCTCACACGGCCCTCTGTCAAGCTCACATAGGCTGAGAGCAGAATTCACTTCCTTAGGGCTCTGAGCCAGTTTCCCAGCCTGTGTCTGGCTGCAGCTGGGAACCAAACTTAGGTCCTAGCATTTCCTATCATTTCAATCTCACTTGTAGGTTCTCACTACAGAGACAAGGCTACTTCATCAAAACTCAAGTAGGACCTTTTGCTCTAATCTGATAAGACAGTCTTAAAAATCATACAGCCATCCCAGACAGGTCTTCTGTGACCATTCCCACAGTCAGTTGTCTGCAAGCCAGTCACAGGTAGGATAGGACTCCACCCACTCTCAAGGGGAGTGGACTTTGTAGGGTATGGACATCGGGTGACTGGAGATGGGGGCCACCTGAGGCCTGGCCCGCATCTCCACCTTCAGGATTATGTCTGGGTGGCTGCTTCCCACATCCTCCCCCTGAAGTTTACTCTTCAACTCCACCCCAGAAAAACAGCCCAGGTCCAAAGGGACACTGTTAGCACCAAGTCTAAATTCAATAAAATCACCATTTTAGAATACAAAAATGTGTAGGTCTCCATCACGGTGGAGCCCGCACTTCTGAATGCAGGCTTGCTGTTTTTCCTCCTGTCCCCTCTATCCCACGACATCTGTATTTATAGCAACCCCTCTTTTGGGCAAACAATTTCGCCATGATTTCTGGCTTCTTGTTTTTCTTCCTTAAGTGAGTGTATGACCAAACTGCACCCTCCCCAGGGACTGTTCCTACCTGTGGTCCTTGAATTACTGTATGACTGGCCAGCTCCTCCTACTTTGGCTCTGTGCACTCTGAATTTTTCCACAAAAACAATTTCTCTTGTGAGACCTTGGGTTTTTTTTTTTGTTTGTTTGTTTTTTTGTTGCCTTCCTGTGGTTTGCCTGCCTCTAGGGAAATTATCAGCTGTGAGTTGGATCTTGCAGTCTGCACTGTGCTCCAACTCTTGAGGGGTGCTTCTCTTATAGTCAACTGGAAAGGTACTGGGCTTAGAAAAATACCATCAAAGACAACTTAAGCCCCATGGAGCTGCCAGTGTGGTTTGATGAATTCTGTGTCCCTGGGGCTGGGGAGTGCTTCTGCAGCTCCCATACACCAAGCATGGATTTAATCCCCCCTGCTTTACCCCTCTTTACACATGGTCTGTTTGCCAAGTGCTTTTAAAGCCCCCAGATCAGAGTTTCTTGTCTTCAGCACCAAGCGAGGACTCTACCCCATTACCTGACAGCATGTTCCACTCAGATTAGCCCTTTGTGCTACAAAGGGACCAATTAGAAAACTATTTTTCTTTCCCTAAAGAAATTAGTCAAGGCTCAAAATAATTAGGAAGTTTCTTTTTCCCAGCGTATTTAGCGGCAGGAAGAATCAAAGGCTCCTTGGGCGCCTATGGCTTGCTCCCCATTTACACAAACAGGTTTGACGAAATTCAGTTTCTAAAAAAAACATTTAGTTAAGATCAGAAAATCCCAACTGTTTCAAGTTGAAGTTTCCATGTCTGAACCAACTGTTTTTTATATCCTGTTGGCTCAGCCTAACCACGGGCCTGCTTGGAAGCTACACAGGGAGGAGGCTTGTTGATTTTCCAGTCCGCTGGGAGAGCTTTATGGGAAATGACTTTATAGCTCTGTAGGACACTCACCCGTAATCATGAATTCAGAGTAATGCGGATACACAGGAGAACACCTGGCCTCCATGTTAGGATGAAACTCACAGGAAAGGATGGGTTTCCTCTCTGTGAGCAAAACTCGCACAGCCTACAAATATTGTTTTACTAGACACATGCACACAGTAAGACATGTTCCATACCTGCCTGTGATATTTTATAAATATATAGGTAATATATTTTACCATAGGTGTATACACAATACAATGTTTCATCACATAATTTTTATGCACACATGCATTTTCACCTTGAAAGTAATACTTGTGCAAGGATAGTAAAAGTGCTGGTGGCTTGTGTTTCTGTTTTTCCTCTCCACCTGGTCAGCTAGTCACAGATGCTGACATTTTGTTGTTAATTCTGCTTTCAGATCCTGTGGTTCTGGTTCCTCGGACACTGGCTGTCTTACTGGAGCTTTTAGTTTTGCTATTTTTTTTTCTTTCTAAACTTCTGATGGTTAGCTATTAGCTTTGTACTGTAATCTGGGAGGACATTTCTATTGTTTTACCCAATCCCAGAAAAGTCCTAAGGCATTTTCTTAATCTCTTCTGTTCTCAAGTTGTGCCCTAATGTGTTGGGGCCTGTCTATCTTTGGCTAATTTGCTGGGCACTGTGCGGGGTCTTGGTATTTAAGGATACCTTCCAGTCACCTCTAGGAAGTCTCCCGTGTTTTGCCTTTCAAATACATCCCTGCCCTTTGGTATCTTTTTCCTCTCTAGATTTCTCTTTAACAAAGTCTAGCTGTCCTGGGATTGCCCTTTCTCCACCACACCTCTCTGTCCCTGTCTGTCTCTCGCTGTCTCTATCTCTCTCTGTCTCTCTGTCTCTCTCTGTCTCCCTCTGTCTCTGTCTCTCCCTCTCCCCCTCCCTCCCTCCCTCCCTTTCTCCCTCTCTCTTTCTTTCTCTCTCTCTGTCTCTCGCTGTCTCTCTTTCTCCCTGTCTCTCCCTCCTTCCCTTCCTCTCTCTCTCTTGCTGTCTCTGTCTCTCTCTCTCTCTCTTGTTGTCTCTCTCTCTCTCTCTCTCTCTCTCTCTCTCTCTCTCTCTCTCTCTCCTTTCTGCTTATACTTGGCTCTGTAATCTGAGAAGTTCCTAAACTCGGCTCCCATTCTATCTTCCATGACTATGCCATGTTTTAATCTCAGCTTCTTTTTTCAAGCCTCAGAGCATCCCTCTTGTTTGTCAGTGGTACTTTTCATCTTCCTGCTGGATACTTGCTTACATAGTCTTGAGTATGTCTGAGCATACTGAAGTAGTTCTGTCTGGTAAGGTCTCTTCTGTTCCCTAATTGCCTTTTGTCTTCCAGAGACATAAGACATGTTTGTCTTTCTTGTTGTGGGCTTTCCTCAGATATCTGAGGATTTTTGATTTTGGTCTCTTCAGATGTCAGAATGAGCAGTAAGAAGACTCACATGATTCTGTGTGGTTCTGTAAGATAAGTCAATGGTAAGCTTTCTCTAAGCTGAAGAAATAATACAAATGAAAGTTTACCTGAATGGATATATCCTTAAATAAGTTGTATAATGGAGGATTGCCAGTGTCTACATCTTTTAGAAATAAACAATTTGATGAGAATTTAAGAGTGATTCCCAGGTCACCACAGGAACACAGCTGATCCCAATTCTTTCCTCTGCCTGGTCACCTGCTGAGTCTCAGTGTGAGCTGAAAATAACTCTGCCATCTTTTAATGGTGTCACTGTCTCACTGGCCAGGCTGTGAGCTGCTCACGATCTCGCAAGCATCTTCCGAAGGTTCCTATGAGACACTCTTCCAGGGACTCAAAGATCATGTTGCTGACTCTCTTTTGTTTATTGTGAATTTTGGATCTGATTGGCTTTGGCTATTATAATTTACTTATTATTTCTTGCCTTTACTACTTGAACTCAACTCAGGTAATGGGAGGACAACCCCCGCCCCCTAAAATTTTGCTCAGCTAATGGGTTTTGCAATCACTGGGTTTGGAAATTTCTTTTAATAGCCTTCACTAATTGCTTCATTTGGAAGGCGTCAGTATCTGCCATGCCCATGTGATGAAAGAGAAAGCAATGATCTGCAGTGCCAGGGGTAGGAAGCTCAGCCTGGAAGGCCAGCACTAGGGTCAGCTCATAAATCAAGCACAGACCGACCGCACACTGTAAATAAGCGCAGGAACAGCTCTCAGAGGCCGAGTTCAGTGCACTCATGCTCTGGGCACGGTTTGCTAGTTAGGTCTTGCAGAAATATGAGGCTCTGGCTGGGCAGCTGATTCATTTATTCCAAAAGCTGTCTTTGCCTGAGTCTCTGCAGAGCAGAGTCAGGATGAATAACATTTAGGAGCACATGCCTGTGTTCAAACTCTGACCTTAACATTTTTGCTTTCGTTTCTGTAGGATAATTATCCCTCCTCACTCTAAACCTTCATTTTGTTATCTGTAAAAAAAAGAAGATAGTGTTATTTACCACACTGAGTCATACTAAAGGACTCAATTTTATTTTCTTTCTTTTTTCTTCTTTTTTCCTTTCTTTTTTTCCTTCCTCCCTTCCTTTCTTCCTTTCTCTCTTTTCTTCCTTTCTTTCTCTTCTTTCTTCCTTCCCTTCTTTCCTTCCTTCCCTTTCTTTCTCTTCTTTCTTTCTTTCTTTCTTCCTTCCTTTCTTTCTTTCTTTCCTTCTTTCTTTCTGAAGACAAGGTCTCCCTACCTTGACCACACTGGCATTGAACTCACTTTGTAGCCCTGGCTTGCCTCAGGCTCATACTCTGCCTGTATATCTCAGTATGCACCACCATGCCCAGAACCAGTACTGAGTTTTAAATGCACTGGTAGCAGCCTCAATGCATAATAGAGTCTTGGTGCAAGTCCCTTGTCATCCCTCTAGAAGCCATTCCCTTCCAGTTTTTCCTACAAGGAACTAAGAAGTCTTCACCAGCCTGACTTGGGCAGTCTGGATCTCAGCTTTGAAAAACTTGCATTTCTCCATGACTATATGATTCATGAATTAAAGGACCTTGGAGAACAAGGACAAATTTGGAACAACTGAGAGAAGATTAAGGCTATTTAGTGCAAGCCTGTGGCATTGGGAAATTGATGGCATTTGGGGTTTTAAATCTATCAACAGTTTTAGTGGACATATCTTGTTCAGGCCATTTGAAAACTGCCACGGGTTTCCTTCTTTCCAGTCTTCCTTTTGAGGCTGTGGGATTTTCTCAGAATTGAGCTGGGGGAAGGAACACATGGACCACGGGGCACTTACCCCTTCTCTGCCTTTAAGAACCAGATGAACTGTTTTTAAGGGACAGTGAGGCATCCAGAGAAGTGTGTTGGATGTGGTTAAAAACAGTCTTTCTTTTTTTTTTTTTTTTGTTTTCTGAGCTTAAAAGAAACTGAAACAAACATGACTGCTGGAATTGCCAGGCCATAGAAAAGGAGGGGGTGTGTGAACTGCTTTCCAGAATGTCTGGGAAGAATTCTTCATGGTACAGAGCTAATGCCCCAAGGACATTTTTTACACTTCCCAAGAGGCTGCAGAGGTGATTTAGAGAAGCTTTGAGCAATATATCTGAAACACTTTTTACCTTTTTGGCAAAAAGGGGGGGATGTATTTTGAAAGTTGGCCTACTGACTGTTCAGAATGGGTATACCAGCACACTTCAGAAGTTTCCATCCTCCAGTACAGAGCTCACCGAACTGAATTGATGAGGTTGGGCATTTCTTCCCCATTTTCCAAGTTGAAAACACCTTTACTTACTGAAGTATGAAAAATCCGCAAAGCCTGCTGCTGCACATTCCTTTGTTGAACTCAGGACAACAGGTTAATGACTTTAAAATCCAAGTTTTTGTAGTTTGAATACATGAAATGTCTACTTGAGAGCCAGTTTTAATGGAAAGCATTCTGTGGAAGAAAAGTGGAAATGTTCACGTGGTCAAAGAGGAACCTCTGAGGAGTAGAGGATTGTTCTATCTGTGGGGATTTCATCTTTAACTGAGGTTCTACTTCCAGATAATCTCTAGCTTCGATTCTCACCTGACAGACACAAAGTTCAGGCTACTCACAGTAAGGCAGTATAGCACAGTGGTCAAGTCGGATGCTCCCCGATCTACATTCCAGGCTCCCTGGCCAGCTCACCACACCTTGAACCTAACAGTCTCCTTTTCTCTGTACTGAGGAAATGGTAAGTAGCACCATATTGGGTCATTAGCTTATTTAAAAGTATGATGTGTGTTGAGTCTGTTGGTTAATGCCTAGTACATAGTAAATATTTAAAAATATGGACATCCTCTGTATCATTTGGTCCTTATGGCATGATCTCTGGGCAGAAACCATTAGGGATCTTTAATTACTGCCTAGCTAACCTCCGTTTTGTTAAAATCTGAAATTCCATTGTTTCTTTGCCTTTTCCTATGAACAATAATCCACATACCACACTGAAGACACACCTGGGGATAAGGACACACACAACCATTTCTAGGATTATTCTTGGATCATAAGCAACTCTCTGAAATCATAGCGGTGACTTATGATATTCATGCAGTGAACATGAGTTTATAAATAGCCATAGGGACTTTGGCTAGACGGACACATCTGGGTGACTCATTAAGAACTACTGAGTATCCTCTCCTGTCTGAAAACTGCCAATGTGCAGATCTCTCAAGGGATGGAAAAGACAAGTGTTGGCAGCTTTTGGCTTCAGGTTCCGTGAAATCTCTGGTGATTTCTTTCTTCAAGCTTCTTCAGCATTGAATCAAATCCTGTGGTATGACAGACACTTAAAGGACAGCTTTGTGCCAATAGTCTTGTTTCTTCTCTTCCTCCTCCTCCCTCCCTCCCTCCCTCCCTCCCTCCCTCCCTCTGTCCTTCCCTCCCTCTCTTCCCATGTTTGCCCCCTGGGTTTCTGGGGACAAGCAGTGTTTCCTCCAGAAGCTGAGCAAGGCGAGGCAGTTTCAGCTTCCATCTTCATTGTCTGTCTGCCCTCCTTCCCTTCAGCGTCTTCACTGGAGGATTCACAGGTTAACGCATGACCCCTGCTTTGATGAGTCAATGGAGAAGGTTAAAGGAGTCAGAAAGAAAATGAACTAAAGGAAAAGGTCAGGCGAAATTCACTCAGAGTCATTTCTTTTCAGTGCATAGGAAATGAGCTAATGTAGAAATGTATGTAATATTTTATCATATATGTATATGTACAATAGATTTTTTATTTTTGAAGTTGTAATTATGTCAGTTTTTCTCGCTCCCCTTCTTCCTTGCCAGTATTCCCATGTAGCCCTTCATTGCTCTCTCTCAAATTCATGGCCTCTTTTTCTTTAATTCTACCCTACACACATACCTACTCCTGAATACATAAATAGAACGTGCTCAGTCCATATGTTACTTGTATGTAGGATTTCAGATATGACCACTTGATATCAGACAACCCTATATACAAGTAACACACGACCCAAGAGGCCCTTCCCTGGAGAAGACGGACCTGCCGACTCCCAGCATTCCTTAGTTGTCCATGGTTGTCTGTCTAGGGTTCAGGCCTTCTGAGCTTTCTCTCTTCCATGTGAGCATGTCAATTTGTTTGATCTTGTTCAAGTCTTGGTTAGATAGCCATGTTGGTAAGACTTCATAGGTGTAGTTCTTGGAAATTTCTAGAAGACATACTTTTACAGCAAAGTTTCTGTTACTTTGGCTCTTACAATCTTTCCACCCTTCTCTTCCACAGAGATCCCTGAACCTTAGAGGCAGGAGTTGCGCTACAGATGTACGGGTTGGGTCTGGGTGGCAAACAGAACCATAAGCTGAGCTTGACTTTGGCTCAGTTACAACTTGGGAGGGAACCTTAGATGTAGCCGGCTTGCCTCATCCATGGCCCCGGGGAAAACCGAGTGCTTTCCAAGGGTTGTCAAGAATTAACTCAACCTGATTCTGAATTAAGCTCATCCATGGGCTTCCCAGAAGTTTCTGAAAGCAGAACAATGTAAAGCAACCTGTATGACTTTAATTTGCTCATTAGCTCAACAGTCTTTAGGTTCCCTCCAAAGTGGGCTCAGGCTCCCATCCTGCCTCTGGACTCCTCACAAGGCAAGTGACTATAGGGCAAGTTATTGTCTGGTTCTTTACCTTCTTTATGTTTTCTTTTCTACTCCTTTCAATGGTCTCGTCTTGTCGTGTCCCCACTGGGGACCACATATTCACACTGCAGTTAATGAGACATTTTCTTGTATAAATTATAGTATAGGGGGAACTATGGAGATAGCATAGTAAACTCTTTGCTACACAAACATGAGTTTGGATGGCCAGCACCCAGGTGAAAACCAAGCCTACTGGTGTAACTCCTGTGGTAAGGGGCAGGGATTGGGGAGGACACAGGCAGATGCTCAGAGTCCACTAGCCAGGCAGCCTAGCCAAATCAGTGCGTTCCAGGTCCAACAAGAGACCTTGTGTCACAAAAATATGAGGTGAAGGGCTGGTAAGATAGAGCAGCCAGTAAAGGCATTTACCACCAAGCCTGACAACCTGCTTTTGATCCCGGGGATCCAGGGAAAAAGAGAGAAATAAATTTTGCAAGTTGACCTTTGACCTCTACATGGGCGCTTTGGTGCGCACGCATGCATGCGCGCGCGCCATAGCGTGGGCAGTGTGGGTGTATACCAAGCTGTGAATTAATATCAGATTCACCCCAGGAGTATTTTTTTTCTTATAGGGAAAAGAAATCCCAAATCTTTGAAGTAAAAACAATTAAGAAAGCAAAAGGCAGAAAGAAGGGAAAGATGTTGGCCGGCAGTCTACCCCTCCACCAGGCCACGTTCCGGGTTCTTCCCTGTAGAATATGTTATCCAAAGCTCTGAACAAGCGTGTTATGATCTAAAAAGCTGGCCTCATATGGATCCCCATCTGCAAGATGCTTAGTCATCCTAGTCCTTACCTTACTGGAATTCATGACTCATAAGGCGCATACATGAGCACACACACACACACACACACACACGCACAAGCACAAGCACAAGCACACCGATGTGCTCAGCCTCTGGTGTGGATCTGAACTGAAGAGTGTAACTCCCAAGGCACAGGCTTCCTGGTATCCACTTGTGTGGATGTGTAGTAAAAGATACCTAGCTGGCCCTGTGACTTGTGAGGGTGACGTGTGTGGGCGGCAGGTCAAGCAGGAAGGAATATGGAGGTTAGAGTGTAGCCTGCTTTCTTCCCTGTATCGTGTGTGTGTGTGTGTGTGTGTGTGTGTGTGTGCGCGCGCGTGCGCGCAAGCACACACATGTGTGTATTCATTAAGAAATAAATGCCTAGCACAAATACGCCAACTCTTGGAGTATCGAAATCTCTCTGACTAGCACTAAAACTCTGTTATCTAGGTCTGACAGAGACTTGATTACTGCCATCCAGGGTGACCTGAGGAAAACAAGTTACAGATCTAAGCTGTATATATTCCCTCAGCAAAGTATGGAAGCCTGCACAGTTCAAATTTCTGCATGCCTATAGACAGAGCAGGACTCTGAACAATCTCCCCAGATTCCAATCTCCAAATCTTAATGGTGCCCAAGGGGCCCACAAGGAGCATCTTGCTCTTTGCCTGGACACAGGCGGGCATTGGTCACAGTTTAAAGGCAGATGTCATCGCTCTACTGTTAGACTCTGATAATTTGGCTATAGGCATCCCTGCGAGGGATGCAACAGCATAGAGCTCTTCTCATCTTGTGTTGCAAGACAAGAAGTCATTGCTCTGTTTTAAAGCAGCCTGAAGAAAATATGCTAGAGGACAGTCCTTTACCCTGTCTGTCTGTCTGTCTGTCTAGGAGCTGCTGCTGGAGAGGGGCTTGCTATACTTTGATTGGGTGGTTTGAGTTACCTGTTGTGCAAAGAGCAATCCAAAACCATCTAGTCATCTATTGAGAAGACATTTGCTCACATAGCTGGCTCCAAGTGCAGAAATTGCAGAACTGGGTACAAAGAATGACACTGAATTGAATGGCACATACCATATATCAGTACCCTTGTGTGTGTGTGTGTGTGTGTGAATGCGTGTGTGTGTGTTGGGCAGGAGCACCTACAGAAAAGCTTTAATACTCCAGTGATTGACAATATGAGAAGAAATGGAGGGAGAAGCCTGGGACATCATCAGCATTCTCAAGGTGGGCCTTATGCATGAAAGGCCTGCATCCTGCTGCAGTGCACACAGTTGATGGGAGAGAAAAGAAAGACTGGGCTCTTACCATGTGCTGGGGACGACAGGGGAGGCAGTATGGTACTTTCTGGAACCTTGACTTAGGTAGAATATACTGATTATGTGTTTCTGCACCTTTTCCTAAACATGAGACTGAATAATCCCAGTCTTATAATCAGAATGAACTGTAGCCCAGGATACTATCAAAGTAGGATCAATTTGAAGAATCAAGAAAAAGTACCTAGGAAAAAGTGGATTTGAATTAAAAAATTTTTAAACATTCATCCATTCACTCATTTACATTTATTAAAATTCCACTATGTATCTGGCTCTGTTTGGGGTGCGTATGGATGGACATTGTGCAGTTTCTGCAGAACTTGCAGCCTGCTCATTTCAGACTGAAGGTCTGACAAGATCAAATTTATGGAGTCCTAGGCAACGTGAGGCTTGGTGAGCAAGCAGCATGGCGGAGATGGACTTTATTATACATGGGGCATGTCAGCTACTGTTTTTATCATCATGGCAAAACGCCTATCCAAAGAAACTTGAGAAGAAGGGAGGTTTATTCTGGATAACTATGCAGGTGTAGTCCATGGTGCAGGAATACACAGAAGCAGAAGCACGAGGGGCTGGTCACATTGAGCATGCTCTCGGGAAACAGGAGCAATGGACCTGGTGCTGAACTGGCTTTTTCCTTTTCACTCAGGACCCTACCCAGAGAATGGCACCACCCATGTTCCCTGGAAGTCTTCTCTACTCAGCTAAACCTTTCTGGAAATACCCACACAGACACACACAGAATCTACCATGAATCTAAATCCAGCCAAGCTAGCAATGCAGATCCACCATTATAGGGCAACTGGAACACGAAAGGGTTGGTGGCTGGGGGCTGGGACCCAGGCATAGAGGCTTTTTAGCAGCAGTAAATTATGTAAAGTTCATTCTGTAGGCTGGTAAGTTAGAGCTTACATTTGACTTAATGGGCATTTTAGCTTGAAGAATTGAGTGGTTTCCTGTTATCCAAAGCATTTCAATGGAGCAGTGATTATGCTGGAAGACTGGAATCTTCAGGAGATGCTCTGAGGCCTTGTACTGTCTCTGCAACCGCATCTGTGACTGTCCTTCTGCTCCTCTATGCACTTGAGTCTCCCCATGGACACTTTGTCACCACAACCACAGGACCTTTGCACAAGGCCATTCCCAGAAACTCTTTCTCCCTCTGCTTAATAAATAGACCATTATCCAGATCTCGGCTGAGCGATTGTTTCATTCTCAGAATTTCTCCCAATCCTCACTCCAACCTAGACCCACTCACATAGTGTCTGTAAATATCTGTTTGTGACTCCTTAATTGCTTTTCCTGTCTATCCTTGAGGACAAGGACTCTCTTGTTTATAGTTTTATCTTTGGTGCCTGGTACAAGGCAGATATCCACCAAAGTGCTTATTTTAAAGACAAAGAGAAAGAACTGGACTGGAGGGGTTATGTTTTGTACAGTCTTCCTCTCGTGCAGTGGTTTTCAACCTGTAGGTTGCAACCCAGTTGGGTGCCGTAACATATATTTCTATTACAGTTCATAACAGTAGCAAACTTATAGTTATGAAGTAGCAATGAAATGATTTTATGGTTTGGGGAAGGGTGTCACCACAGCATGAGGAACTATATTAAAGGGTCACAGCACTAGGAAGGGTGAAAAACACTGCCCTAGTGATCAGTCTAGATCTGGAGGAACGACTAGTCGTTTGTTCCCAGAGTCTTCTCCACTGGGCTCCAGGATGGGAAAGGGTCCTGCTGCTTTCCATCAGCTAATTAAGAGCAAGGTCTGGTCTTCAATCAGAAAGGCAAAAGAAAGATATTGCATTGAGTGATGATGTCTGGTTGAGAGGCAGTAAGTTTCAACCCCATGTGAATGAAGGGGTTAACATTCAAATGACAGAAGAGCCTGGAGAAAATTCCCTTGTTACAGTGGTCTCTGAAACTGGAGGGTTAGAATGAGTGGGTTGATGAATCTGTCCTCCTTTCCTGCTTAGGACTTTGAGACAAGCCCCACAGGCGGAAAAATTGGAGCAAATTATCTCTCAACTAGCTTCCAAAGAGTGTTTATAAGTTCTCTGTCTCTGGACGAAAGCAAAGAAGAAAACCAGAACCTTTCCTGCTCCGCTTGATGTATGCAATCTTGCTGCAGGCTGAAGATGGTTCTGAGGGCAAGGTGGTGCTGTGTCTTGGCCCACTCTCCTACCATTAGATGATGCTCATGAGGCCTTCTCTGCTAGAGAAAGGGCACTCTGTAGGGCACTTCCTGTTTTAATCTGGTAATGCTTTGTAAACCCCATGAATCAAATTTACCAAGCTCTAAAGATTGGGGCAAATTTTATGAGCCATCCAGGGCTATTTGTTTTCTATCTCCTTTCTTCCTTCTCTCCAGGGAAGAGTATACTCAGGGGAACCTTCACAGAACTAGCCAGAAGCCATGATGGCAAATAGGACTCAATTATCTCAGGGCAAGGAGTGGCGTGCCTTCTTCTAGCCAGATCCCTCTATAGCATGAAATTATGACTGGACAGAACTGTCTAAACAGCCAGCAACCAGATTCAAGTCCAGTAGTTGGGACCGAACAAACAAGGTGTTATTTTTAATGTAAATAATTCCTGGGGGATGTACCTAGATCCACACACTTGTGGAAGACCAGGCTGAGACCGCTTCATTCTACCCTGCCCAAGTATCTCCAGTGTGTCACTGCACTGTCATATCCTGCATGCAGATTTCTTTTCTGAGGCGCAAAGTTTTTTGATTGAAAAATAAGCAAAATACTATGTGGAAGCACAAGCAAATGGGAGAGTTTTAGAAATCATTTGACTGATTAAGTCAATAGGCTTCATCACCTCAATTATACAGCCTCATAGACTTGTCGCCAGCTACAGAGCATTTGAAATGGCACTGGCTAGATCATCACAGTCCACTTAGTTTCATTTTCATGAGACTATTCCAGTTTCAGGCTCCAAACCTAAGTTAGTTATCTACAAGCGGCAAGTCTGAGAAATTGTACTTCTGTTAAAATGATTTGGTAACGTACAATTTCAACATGCAGATGCTCAGAAGAGGACAACTGAGTAATGTGTGGAACCTAATGGGGCACATGCTTATTCCATGTTGAGGCACTCCAACAGAAAGGACTTTCTACATGGAAAGATCTGGGGTTGGGCAGGGGCAGTACTGACATCTACACTTTAATCCAGGGAAGATTTGTCCTCATGGAATAAAGGCTTAGCTTTCCAACCCTGTGTGTTTAGTCATACAGTTTCTGGGTGCCTTCTTCCTTCGAACACTAGGTGATTTGATCAAGTGAAGCTACACCAAATTCAAATCCTTGAACTCCCCAAAATTTGTGATGCTTTCAAGCCCTGGTTAGGATAGAAGTACTGATGTTAGAACAGGACCTAAGGCAAAACTTGGTTTATTAAGCACTGTCTTCTTCTTTATGCCTCTGGAAAGAAGGCAATAAAGCCCATAGAGAAAGCTGCAGCTTAGGGAGGGATGTGGCACCAAACCAGGATGGGTGATAAAAAGACAAGAGAAGGCAGCAGTATTCCTTTATACAAAGCAGTCTGAAGGAGCTTATCATGACAAGTGTTCAGAGCCATGAGCACAGCGTTGTTGGTGAGATTGCTATGAATCTCAGTCAGTCGATCAGAAGATGATGGCAATTCTCCAAGTGAGAGATGGTAACCCAGGATTACACTTAGGCCTCAATTACCACGCAGATAAAGGTATACATTCCAGATTATTAGAACTATTGGGCTTGGGATGGAGATACTGGAGTCAAGATGGTAGACATAGTCTTTGAGACCTCTAAGACACTGTCCAAGTAGTGGGATATGGCTTGGAAATTAGTGATTTGGGAGATCACATCTAGACAGTGCAGAGTAGAGGAGTCAGGACACAGTGAGGGTTCATCTCAATTATCAACTTGACTAGAGTTGAACTCACCAAGGAAGCACACTTCTTAGAAGTGTCAGTGTGGGTATTTACAAAGATGTTTAACTGAGTATAGAAGATCCACCCTGGATAAGAGTCATACCACCCATGGGCTGGAGTCCCAGACTGAACAAGAATGGAAAACAAAGATGTTCATGAGTTCTATACCCTTCATCCATTCCTTTCTGATCATCAAGAAGCGAGAAGGCCTAGCCCGATCCTCCTGCCACTTCGAACTCCCTCAAGGCTTCACCACCATGACTAGATTGTCAAGCCATTACTTGTCAGGCATTTTGTCACAGTCTGGGAGAAGTCACCAATACAAAGGCAATGGTTCGTAATGGTTAGTTAAGAACAGGAACATAGAAGTACCATCTCCTTGCAGGGTTTCCCTGGACAAATACCTTCTCTCCCTCTCAACTTCATGCTCTGTTCAGTGGAGGTAACTATAGTTTTTATCTAATGGAGTTATTATAAAGATTAAATATTGCAGTATACGCAAAATGCCTAAAAAGTGCATGGCACTCTGAATAAATTGCTATTAAAGATTAAAGATGCTAATTAGTCGCCAAGTGCCAGTGTCAGGATCAAAACTTCTTCTCTCTGTATTTTGTCCAATGTCCTATGACCTCAACCACCTCATCTGGAACCTTGAGCCATTCCTGGGCTCCTTGTCTAGGAAGTAAGAATGACACATGCTATGGTCAACTGCCACAGTATTGTTTTATTTTTATTCATTTTTTTTATTCTTTTCACATATAATACATACTGATTGTAGTTTCCCCTCCCTCCACTCCTCCCAGTTCCCCCATCTACCCTCTCCCCCAGATCTACTCCCCCTCCATTTCCCTTCAGAAAAGTGCAGGCCTCCCCAGGATATCAACTGAATATGGTATAACAAGCTACAATAAGACAAGGCACAAACCTTCATGTCAAGGCTGACAGAGCAACCTAGTAGGAGGAAAAGGGTCCCAAGAACAGTTAAAAGAATCAGAGACAATCTCCCTCCCCCATTCCCACTGTTAGGAATCCCACAAGCACACCAACCTATGCAGCCATAACATATATTCAGGGAGCCTAGGTCAGATCCAGGCAGGCTCTGTGATTGTCCCTTCAATCTCTGTGAGCCCCTATGACTGCTTCTTAGTTGATTTTGAAGGCCATGTTCTTGTGGTATTCTTGACCCCTCTAGATCCTACAATCCTTCTGTCCCCTCTTTCACAGGATTCCCCAAGTTCCACCTAATGTTTGGATGTGGATCTCTGCATCTGCTCACATCAGCTGCTGTGAAAACTCTCTGAAGATGATTGGGCAACATTCTGACCTATGAGTATAGCAGAATATCATTAGTGATCATTTCATTGACTTTTTTTCTTCTTTCAGTTGGGTTGGTCCTAGGTCTCTGGGCTATCCAGCCTCTGCTTCCTGGCCATCCACAGTGCCAGGCATGGGCTCCCACTCTTGGCAAGGGCCTCAAGTTAGACCAAGTCATTGGTTGGCCACTCCCACAAGCTCTGATCCACCATTATTCTAGCACATCTTGCAGGCAAGACAAAATAAAGTGTAGGTCAAAGGTTTTCTGACTGGGTTTGTGTCTCAGTCCCACCACTAAAAGCCTTGCCTGGTCACAGAAGAGGCCCAGTTCAGGTTCTATAATCCCTGTTTCTAGGAGTCTTCACTAGGGTCACCATTGTAGATTCCTAGGAATTTTTATTGCACTAGGTTTCCACATTGTTCCCTCCCACTCAAGTCCTCCAGTTTTAGTCTTCCCTTCCTGTATTCTCTCCCTCCATCCCTGCTCCCTAACTTGATACCTCTTGTTTCCCTCTCCACCTACCCCCAGTCCACTGGCAGAACCTGTTCTATTTCTCCTTCCCAGGGAGAAACTTGTGTCCCTCCTTGAGCCCTCCTAGAGAGACTAAGAAACAAAGACTGCTAAGGTATTTGTAAAATACTTACAACTGTGTTCAACATTCTAAGGTCTATGAAAGGTTTGTAGTATAAAAATAATACATTTTTTTTCTTTAGTAACAAAATTACTTCCTGTGAAAACTAGCTCTATTGCCTCTAAGCTGAGCCTGGGAGGATGGAGGAAGTTAGCAAGGAGTGTTTTGCTCTGCACCAGGAAGTCAAGACTCCTAAGTGCTCTTTGACAGCTGAGTGGAGCTAAGTCACCCTGGAAAGGTACCTGAGCTCTGGAGGCAATACATAGAGATTTCAAGTCTTCCAATTCTACAAATCGCCAGTGACAGTGGCCAAATCTGACATGAGCTGAAAGTACACCCTTAAAAGAAGTAAATGATGTTCTACAAAAGGAACATCTTTGGAAGATGGGAGAATGGGGGGTGGAGTGGGGAGAGATCTGGCTAGGAGAAGAGAAAAAGCCAAGGTCAAAAGAAATCTGGCTCCTGAACTCCTAGTCTCTGATCCTCTGGTGGACCACTTGGATTTGTTTATGTAGTTGAGAGTCTCTGGGGTTTTGGTTGTTTTCTTATTTCAAAATCCAACACAGCAGGGAATGAGGTTGATGCTTCTAGTCTCATTTCATCTGTAAGAACGGAGCACAGGGTTTTAAATCTCCCCTCTGCCCTCACTCCCAACATTGCTCAGATGATTCAATGGCTCATAAGAGAAGTAATTTTGAGATAATGACACAAAGGCGGCAATTAAAAAATATTGCTTGTTTCAGGGCCTATAAATTGGCTGTTGGAAATTGAGGACAGAATGTGTTTTCTAATCTACTGAAATGATATCTTATTGCAAGCTGGCGTGGTAATTACTGTATTTGTACAGTACTGGAGGAGCCCCAGCCTGAGTTTGACAGGGAGTTGATTAAATCACCCAGGTGTAATTGAAGGCTTTGATTGCATTGCCTCTGAGCTGATCAGTTTTAGTAATAGCCTGGTTTTACTCTGTCATGTGCTCTTAGAACCCTCTGTGGGAGTGCAGGTCCTTCCATCCCCCTCCTAGACCTGCTGCATCCCTGTGGAAAAAAAAAGAAAAGGAAAAAAAAAAAAACAAGACAGCTTCTTAGTGCAGAGAAAACCAGAGCTGGCAGACACCATCCTTCACTGCGGACCTGGATGACATCATCCAGACAAAAGCAACTTGTTTTTCATTGCCTGCTTTGTTTCTTCAGATGGATGGAGAGGGCTCAGACTGCAGCACACACAGATGCAATATCAAGCTATTATGTCCAGGATAAACAGGAAATGGAATTAAGCTCATTATTTGTTCATCAGGTGATTGCAAAAATAAATGTTTTTTAAAAACCAGTTTTCAGGAGAAAAAATTTAATTCACCTGTCTTAAATGCATTCTGTAGGTCATATTTTAAGAGAAACACCATGAGTCTGTCTATACAGGGAAGATCCTTGGAAATGTTGATGTTTGTGATGGTCAGTAGTAATTATAAACTTATTGAGTTCATAATCTTCCTGCTGCCAGGAAGGAATACTTTAATTTGGAGGCTACTGCAGCTGCAAAATGCAAGTAATGTCAGTATATAACTATGTACCTATCATACCTGAGGCCTAACAGAAATTATGATGAAGGTGGTGACCAATCCATTCTCATTGCAGGATTAGCAAGTGGAAGAATACATGAGCCCATGAAAGAAATGGGGTGAAGATGTAGGCATTACAGAAGGCTCCTGTGTGGTGATTGTGAGTCTGTGCTGTTTGTAGTGATGTCCCAGTTAATGGGAAGGTAGTGACAATGTGGTTCAGGATAGCCACGTGAGTCTCACCATATTTACTTAGCTTCGAAATGGACACTGAAATGATAATCACTTTCTAAAGTTCAATTTCTGTTAAATGAGTAGAAACGGGTTGTAACAAATTTTATTATTACAGATTTAAGGGGAGAGAAGAAACATAAAACATGAAGACCAGTTGAGCATCTTCACTTAAAGTAAATGGAAGCTGATCCTTTAGTTCTGAACCTGATTTCATGAAGTGATGGTACTCAATGATATTTACTCTATAAGAAAATTGGAGATAAAATATTATATATATTTACTAAAATTTGAGGGAATTGTAAACACCTTTTTGGATTTTTTAAGAGGTGCCAAAGAAGGAAGTGCATAACATTATTTATATGGGTCTGCTTTTTCTGAGCTTTAACTTAATAAGTGACAAGCTTCAGCTGTCAATCAGAAACCAGCTGGAACACGCTTATACTATGCTCAGGCCATCTCTGCCACACTAATTATAGAAATCTTTTTATCTTCTCACATTTATTCCTGATCCCGCCACACGTTAGTAAGTTCCATGTGAATTATACTGAAAGATGCTACTGTTGGAGCGCCATGTCGGGAAACTGACTTAAAATAAACAAACAGGCTGGAGAGCCAGCTCAGCCGTTGATGAATGCTGCTTTTGCAAGAGACCCTAAGTTCATTTCCCAACACCCCTGTCGGAGGTTCAGAACTACCTATGAGTCCAGCACCAAGGAATCTAACATCCTCTTCTGGCCTCTGTAGAAACATAACATACAACACACACATACACACATGAAAGCACATACCCACACACATACATAATTTTTTTTAAAAAAATTGCCTGAAAGAGACAGAGATCAGCTGAACTACCTGGAAGAGAATCCTCTCACCTGTTGAATAACTACAGCAGACAGCCTCAATCCCATGACATGACTTTCTGTGACAAACCATGAGAGTCCAAGTTATAGGAAAATGAACAAATCATTCACTCATGGTGGAAACAGACTCAGATGGGAAACCTCTTTGTCAAAAGGTACTGATAAGTAAGCAGTACCTGACCTTAAAATAGGTTCCCCATCTCCACATCCCATGAGTTTCCATGGTATAACTTCAGAAACCACCCACACTCTCCGTCATTTCTTCTAAATAGTTTATCAGCTACGTAACCTACTCTATACTTCACCTATCCTCTATTGCTACTTACAACATGTATAATTGACTCCTGGTTTTCAAATTCTGTTCTGGACATACACTTGGGTTCACCCACTTTCTGCTTAGTATTCTATCATGAGCTACCCCACCCTCATGAGAAATCACAGGAACAGAAGTTGTATAACATTTTCCTCCATGCATTATATTCTGCAGGGAAACATCATTAACACTTAGGAAGTAAGCAACTCAGAAGACTCAGGAAGTCCCTGAAACTGACCAGATATACCAAGTCCTTCCCTCCTTGAACATTTATATGCCTCAAGGACTAGGGAGAGACACTTCCTGACCAACAGAGCTGTCTGGAAGAGTCAGAGACTTGCCAAACAGCCTGAACAAGAAAGAGACCTATGGAGCTACTGTTGAGCTGCCTAGAAGAGTCAGAGACAAGGCAAGCTGTCTGGAAGAGACAGAGGCCACAAACTGACTGAAAGAGACAGAGGTCAGCTAAACTACCTGGAAGGGAATTCTCTAACCTATTGAGTTACCTGCAAGTTGTACAGTAGGTTCCTGGGTTCCAGCTTTTGTATGCTGTCACCCATGCTTAGCTTAGGTTTTGGTGATATAGCTGCTAGGTTATTTTTACTCCAGTAAATGACCTCTCACTCATGCTCCAGTAAATAACCCTGACAAAATTCTCTGCTTTATCAAGTTGGATTTAGTCTGTTATCGGTTCCTTCTCTGGAAATAATAGACATTTGTTTTTGTTTCCCCAGGGATGATGTCACATGACATTTTCCGATGATAAGACTGTCAGTCCTGAGTTTTATATTTCAAAATGAAACTGCATTTCAAAAATGAAGAGAAACAAACATTTCTCAGATAAAGGAAACCCAAGGGAATTTGTTACCACAGACATACCCAAGTGAATAGCTAAACCTAAGTTACAGGGAGTTACTGAAAAAGAAAGGCAGGGTTTTGTTTTGTTTTGTTTTGTTTTGTTTTGTTTTAATGACTCCTCAAATATTTTAAAGAAAAAAAATCCAAAAATACAGGTACATTCAAGAGACTTCTTCCTCTCTCGTTTCCTGAATTTTATTCAACATGAATTACCATATGTCTGATATGACTGTCAATATATGTAAAGAAAGTATTCATAGCAACCATACTATATGTGAGTCCAGCATGAGGCAAGGAAGATCTCTGTAGTTTATTCAGATTGATAACGTGTTTCCATTCGTAAGCTCTGGTGAGCCAGATGTGTGTAAATACAAAAACAAAAACAAAACAAAAAAACCATGATATCAAAGAGGAATCCTCATGGGAAGTTAGGAAAAGTCAGAAAGAGGGGAAATGAGAATTAAACCAAAGTTGCAACCTCGAGTCTTCCCACAGTGATAGCTGTACTTTGTACAAGGTCAGCTGCTCTAGTCACACAACACCATTTCTATTATTCTGATTGCATTTCTATATTTGCTTACGTGTACATGTGCATATGTTTATGTGTGTGGGCTCATGCAAGTCACCAGGCTCACATGGAAGTCCTGGGACAACTTGTACTCAAGCTAGTCCTGAAGCAAGATCTCAGAACTGAAGCTTGCTTCTGGCAGAGAGCACACAACCTTCTCAGTGTAGGGCTTGAAGCTGGATCATTGGGCATAGTAGTGGGTACCTCTATCCACTGAGCCATCTCACCAGTCCTTGTTTTCTGAGACATGTCTTTCTGTATGTCATCAGACGGCCTCACACCTATTCTGTATCCCAGCCTGGCCTTGAACTTATGACAGTCAGTCCTCGAGCCTCATTTTCCCTAGTGCTGAGGCAAGGGCTACCATGTCCAGCTCCATATATATAGAAGTCTTAAAGGGAAAAGTTAAAAACGTAGAGAACATAATAGTGACTGTTTGGGTTCAGGAGTAGTGAAAAGAGGTGAGTGGTTAGAGCTATACAGAAGGGGTCCCCAAATGTAGCGGCTGGTGTTCTCATGCTAATTGTGTTACTCAAAAAACCTGTTTGCAGTGTCCCACACATAGGTAAAAGAAGCCTGCCCCAGTTGGCTATGATTGGGAAATAAAGTTGCTAACAGCCAATGGTTGGGCAGAGGGAGACAAGGATGAGATTTTAGATTTCCCAGACAAAGGACAAAGGGAAGAGGAAGGAGAGAATCACCGTGACCGAGAAGTAGAAAGATAAAACTTAAAGGCCTGCTGACAGGTAAGATTCTGTGTAAGTGACCCTAGGGGTCATTCCTGTTATTGGGTCTGGGGTGGCAGAGATAAAAATATAGATTTAGCAAGTATTAATTCAAGAATACTGGAGGGGAGTGTGTGATAGCTGCCAGGAGGTTTGGAAGTGCCCAGTCATTGAGGTAGTTAGGCATATCAAAATATAAAGATGTGTGTAGTGAGTGTGTGTGTGTGTGTGTGTGTGTGTGTACATTTTTGTTCAAGAATCCAGTGAACTCTGGTGGGTAGCTAGAAGAGTGATCACCCACCAGGAGCCAGAGCAGATTAACAATTGGCTGCTACGCCCAGTGGCTTTGGGGGTGGCACACCTAAATCTTAATCTGCAGGGTGGTGATATAAGTGTACATGTGAGAAAATGACAGGAGTAGCTTCCTCTACAGACACACGCATATACACACACACAAGCTATATACACACACAAGCTATACACACACCACACACTCATATATATATATAAACTCTACAGACACATCCATACAAACTATATACAGTAGAAACTATACACACACCAGACACATATACATACAAACTATACACACACATACACATGCAAACTACACACACACATATACACATACAAACTATACACACATACAAACTATACAATCACATACACATACAAACCACACACACAACACACACAAACTATATACATACAAACTAACACATCACGCATAAACTGTATTCAATACAAATTATACAAAAACCATATATACACACTGTCCAATCTATATTCCATACAAACCACATATACACCTACAATAATCTATTCTTCATATAAACTATATACACACATATACTACACACAACTCATACTAAATCTAAATCGTATACAGACACACACCACATGCAATTCACTTGATATAAACTATACATAGACAAACTATTCACACACAAATTATACACAAAACAAATTATTACACATAACTGTACATTTGTACAGGAGTAAGTATTTTACACAGTCTATAGTACAGATTGTATACACACAACACAAAAAGCATACACATGTACTATGTATACAAACTACACGTATGCATGCATTATACAAATGCAACACACAGAAACTATCTGCATAAACACACGCACACACACGTACTTGTGTGTGTGTGTGTGTGTATGTATGTGTGTGTGTGTTCTCTGCAGCAGCAGCTCTTTAGCTTTGACATGTAATAGAACAGCTGAGGAGAGTGATGATAAAGGATGCAAGGACTTCCCTCTGCTGTCCCTGGAGCTTACTGTGAGACTAAGTTTTCAATATATAAGAAGTTTTATTTTCTTTGTCTTTTTTTTAACTTACTGCAGAAAATAGCAGCCAGTTAGGGACTTTATTTTAGTGTGCTGGCTCAAAACCTAGAGATAAGATGGGAAGGGGAGAAAAAACTGAATCCCTGTCATGCCTTCCAGATTTGAGTTTGATTTGAGAACTTGCATGGGGAATGGGGGCTGTAAAGCCCTCATTTGGCACTTTGAGGTTGTTTGTACTGGAAAAAAACAAAATACTTGTGAAAGCCTCACAGGCTGCTTCCAGATTGCTCTGAGCTAAGCCTCAGAACACCATCCACACAAAGATTTAACCAGAGGTAACTCAGTGAAGGCAAAAAACGGGGACTAGCAGTGAGAAACACTTTCCTCACAAAAACATTTCATTTTCTTGGGACTGTGTGCTTCCCAATGCTCCACCCCCCAACAAGACTCAGTTCTGATATCTAGTTATGGCTGTTGAGACTTTCTGCACTTCATTTGTTTTCCTTTTGCAGGAACATGGAAACTCTAAAAGGGAACTGAGAATGGACTCAACTCTGTGGCTAGCTCTCGAGAACATTCTGTGTACCTATGTGCTAATGAGGCTGCCTGAGCCGCCATCACAGCAGATCAATTACACTGGCTCTTCCCTGGAGAAAGGGCACCCATAATATTCTTATATAAAAAGGACGTCCAACTGTCGTTTGTCATTTCCCACCCCCACCTCACCAACTGTGCAAGAGGTTGTAGGTTTCAGCTGGTGCAGCCTGACCCTGCTCCTCTGTAGTCCAGTCTCTTCTTTGGCAGAGGCAACTGGCTTTCTTCTGCTCCATGTGTCTTTCCCCCAGGCTTCGTTTCTGGGCCATTGGGAGATGCCCTGGACTCTCTTCCTTGGTTCTTGCAGTGGAATTGGGTTCTTCTTTCTGTTAACATTACAATGGCTTAGAGAGAGTAAAGGGAGCCTTGTTGTAGCTGAGGCAGACACTTCTGTAGGTCTCTTTCTCCCCACTGCTCTGCCGTTCCTTTTTCCAAAACAGTCTTGCCATAAGTCTTCCTATGGAAGGAAGAGATGGTTGAAGGACGTATGTCTCCTTCCTGTTCCAAGTCTACATTGGTTTCTACTCATACCCTAAATTCATGGATATCCCTGGGTATAGAGAATCTATAAAATGCAGCCTGCAGCTCCTCGCCTAAGCTAGACTTAAGCTTCAAATAGATGGCAGCTATATGTGCTGTCGGTGGTATGGGAGCGAAAGAAGAAGGGCTGGAAGGGGGAGAGGAGGAGAGGAGGAGAGGAGGAGAGGAGGAGAGGAGGAGGGGAGGAGAGCATGTACTAAGGAACAGTGTCTCTCACACTTCTGGTAGCTCCATGATTCCTCTAGGATATAGAGTCCCAACTTCCACCTCAGTAGCACTTTTGGTCCTGGAGTGAGAACAGGGGTCCATTCAAGTGAGACGGGAGCAATCTTTGGATATAAGAGGGCTCAGTTATTTAGTCAACCATCACTACTCTAGGTTGTGGCTGACTTTGAATGGCTAGTGTAGAAAGAGCAGCCACCAGCAGGTCCATTTGGGGACCACATGGCCCTACATACTCCAGAGTTCCTCCATTCTCCCAAGGCCCCCAGGTTTGAAGGCTGACATTCTTCTGTTTTCCAACTTTGGAGACCACAAAGTTGAATCAAACAAGAAAGAACCAGAGGGTTGGAAGGAGATTACAAGAAGGAAATGAACAACAGAATTAGGAGGGCTGTCTGTCTTCAGAAACTAGACCAGTGTCTGCCCCACTGAGCCTGATCAATGTGTCTTAGCTGACTTGAATTTCTTGAGAGCTGAGGCCGTTATTCTGATTTAGTCTCCCATGCCACCCTTTCATCCCAGTGTGGGACCCTGCCAGGTGCTTAGTAAGGAAGCTTTTCTTCTGGAAACCTCAAGGACAAATGAACCAGACACCAAAAATTAGATCAGGATTTTGCTTCCTTGCCCACTTTAAATACAAGATAAGATGTTCTTTTTTAGACAAATAAACCAGATTAAATTTACTAAATTATTGTATCAACAATAAATACCATGTTATGCCAACACAAAACATGTCTTTGTTGTTTACTTAATCTCTCCACTTTGCACAGATTTCAAATAAAGTTAAACAGATGTCTTTTAGCCCCATTTTATTCTCTTCAAAAATATAGACTTCAAAAAATATCCATTTATACTTTGAGAGCATTTGTTGAGTCTCTCTCTCTCTCCCTCTCTCTCTCTCCCCTCTCCCCTCTCTCTCCTCTCTCTCTCCTCTCTCTCTCTCCCCTCCCCTCCCACTCTCCCTCTCCCTCTCTCTCTCCCCCTCCCTCTCCCACCTCTGTCTCTGTCCCCCTTCCCCAGTCTCACTACTTAGCCTAAGTTGTCTCAGACTATGTAGACAAAACTAGCCTTGAGAGCCCAGGCAATCCCCCTATCTCGATTTCCCAAGCGCTGGGATTGTAAGAGTGAGCCTGCACATTTGGTTCTGACCAGCTGCAGACTCATCTCGTTTTCTATTCCATCTCCCCAAATGGTCATGGTTTATCAATAACAAAAATATGTACAGATCTTTATATAGCATTACTGGATACATGGTATAGCATGAACTATTATATCATAAAGTGAAGCTTTTATGTTTTACAAATAATTTTTCACTTTCATTACCTAGAAAATTTACAACCTTAGGAGGAAGTAATTTTTATTTTCAATATTTTATGAATGAAGACACTAAGGCTTAGGGGGCCACCTAAACTGACAACTGAAATGAAGACCCAAGTTCAGGCTCCCGACTCCAGGCGTGTCATAGAACTACCCTCTTTGTGCTTGGTGTATAAAACCTCCATCCTTGCTATTGAAATTACTGTGGCTGTGCTAAGCCGGTAGAGTGCTTGCCTTGGGTTTCATTCCAGCACTGCATGAACTGGACCTGATGGTGTACACTGGTAATCTCAGCACTTAGGAGGTTGAGGCAGGAGGATGAGAAGTTCAGTTATCCCTAGCTATAAAGAGAGTTTGAGGCCAGCTTGGGCTACTAGAGATTCTCTCTCTGTCTCTGTCTCTCTCTCTCTCTCTCTGTCTCTCTGCTTCTCTGTTTCGCTTTGTCTCTCTGTCTTTGTCTCTCTGTCTCTGTCTCTCTGTCTCTCTCTGTCTCTCTCTGTGTTCTCTCTCTCTTTCTCGCACGTGCACGCATGCACACACACACCATACACACACAATCAAAGTTGTTCATGAACATTGATCCTGGAACATTCAAACACACTAATCTTTGTACAGTGTTCCAGGCATTGGGAAAGCACCAGGGAGAAGACCTGAGCGCTCTTTCAGAGTCTTCTAGGCCTGTGCAACCAGACAGTCATCCATAAGGCCAGACTTATTTTTAATTTAGGTCACTGATTTGGTTATTTAAAGTTCCACCATGACTATGCTATTATGTATTCTTAGTCTTCAGAAGTACACAAGTCTGATTCGTTGTCCCAGAGTGCAAGGTGAAGAGACACTGGTTCCAGGTTAAGATCTAATGGACACTTGCTGTAGAATCCAAAATTCTCCTCTCCCATTGGTTCTCTTGGTTCTCTCTGCAGCTCATTGGCCAGTAGGAAGCAAAGCATGAACATGGGTAATATTCTAAAAGACTCTTCTAGGACAGTTATGGCGCTTTAGAGGGACAGCTCTGTCCCTGCCAGACATAGTTACAGAAGGATGTCAAGAGAGAGGAGGTAGAGGCATCATCACAGAGAAGGACTTTTGTATTCTAAGAACATATTTTTCCTATGGAGCAGTCCCGTGTAGAGGAGAAGTGAGCTCTTCAGAGATGACTGGATTGTCTCCTCTGACATTGTTCCATTTGTTAATTAGTGTTTCAGCATGCCCTGCATGCCAGACTGTGTGATAAATTATAGGAGTGAAGTACTGAATTAAAATCAGAACTGAACTCAAAGACTTCTTTGGTTCCTGGCAGAGAGAAAAGGGAATGGAGTTTAAATAGGATAATGGTTCAAAAGAGAACAGAAAATGCAGATAAAAAAATTTTGATTGACAGTTGCCATGGTGAGAGGGTGAGGGGCAGTCCCAGCCAGTCCTCAGGTAGACTGAGGATGCCTGAGAAGGTCAGGGAGAGATTGGTCTTATCTGACAAGAGTGGTTGCTACTTGAAAGTAATGTGGACATTGCTGAGTCAGACTGGGATTAAATCAAATTACACATTCAACCAATAATGCTTCTTACTCACCAGGAAGTGGGGACACAGAGAGAGGCCAGATGAGTTAAAAGAGACATTTTCCCCTCTGCACATCTGTCTTGAATACAATTTGCTATGAATTTGAGATTTTGTGAATGTATAGAAGGCACCTTTGAATCCCTGTTCATATCATTTCAGCCTTTATTGGAAGTCACAGGCAGATTGCCTAGGCATATGGTTAGCTTCCCATGTCTCTTGGCTAGTGTACCAACAGCCACAGAATGTGCCCTGCCTGAAAGTGGGCGGGACAGAGCCATGACCTCAGGAGCAACTCTGAGCAGCCAGTGAGAAACTGGAGCTGGTGGATAATTCTCCAACTTTCTTTCCTCAGGGGACAAATCCCAGGGGTAGTCTTAAGAATTCCATGAAAATTCTGCCCTCAGCCCTTTGTTCCTGCATTTTCTTGCAATGACAGAGACCCCAACCACACAATAGGCTGCTCTGCCGTGTGGGAACACATGCCTGAGACCAGACATCACACAAACCCTGTTACTGGTGCTACCTACAACTCTGCAGACCACAATGTGTGTCTGTACAATACTAGCCCTTCTCAAAGGCTACAACACAATTTCCCTTGTACCACAAAACTCTCCGGGAGCTGTGGGGTTGTATCAGGGGGTACGGCATTACTGTTATCCTCAAAGACTGGCCTTTCAAAGTAGGAGCTAGTATTTAACTGAGCTTGACGCCAACCCCCCTAAAAAAAACCAGGTGACAGTTTTCCTGAATCTTCATAATGCCTATCTTCTCTACATGTGTCTTACAAGTCCTTGAGCAAACCACGAGCCATTGTTTGTCCTGCGTGAACAGTATAAGGTCACCACCAGTGATCCTGTATGTGACAGTGAGGCCATACAGCTGCCTAATGAATTACCTGATTGTAACAGGAGAGTGGTCACCATCCTGTGGACAAACTGTGCAGACTTCAACCACATGGTTTCAGTACTGTGGTCAGCTCTACACAAACTCTGTCACTCATGCCTTAATTCTAATTGAAATGGAAAACAACTCACCTGCCAAATCAGTATTAGCATATTGTGGTTATAAAGGCTTATCTACACGCTGTGGCTACAGCATACATCTGCAATAGCACAAGACTAATAAATTGCTCATTAAAGTAATTACTACCACCACTTTGTCTGCTGTTCGTCTTTATGAGAGGTACCAACTTCTGGCATGTCCCACAGGATGTGCCATTGTTCAGAGTTCCTAACTTGGGGCAGTTTCAAAGGTATCTGCTTGCATGCCCTACTGTGACAAATTTTACACTATAAGCCAAGGATATAAGTATGTTGATTTCAATTATCCAATCTGGAATTGGGTTATTTTTTACTGGGTAAGTTGCTGAGTCCACTAATAGTTCTGGGAAATACATTTTATTCAGAACTTCATATTACCTGATTCCCATAGGTGTGGAGGGGCCATGATATGCTTTGAATCTCCAGCCAAAGCTTAATGTTACACTGTCTCCAACAGCCCTCAATATGTCTAAATATTTTAATTTCTACAAAGTACAACCACCTAAGTAATTTCCAGAAGTACATTTTTGGGAGATTGAAGGGTCAGAATCATTTGTCTTGGCTCCTGGGTACTTGTCTCAGCTTTGGATTGATGATTTTGTAGGACTAGCTACCCTTGGTCAATCTCTTGCTTTTCCACTCATTTCTTCTGATCGGTTGTGGACGGGTAGCCTTTGCTAGCTTTCTGTCCATTGTATTCTGAAGATGACATGACTTTTTCCCCATTTCTGCCAGTGTCAAACCGCTTTGTCAATCACTATGATTATGGCAAAGTGGTGGTGGTTTTGCACCTGGCCCTTCTGAGGAACACATCTTTTCCTGCATCTCCTACCATCATTTCTGGTGTTTACTGGTGGCCTAATGGCTTTGCCTCTCCTCCTTCTGTGATGCATCCTCTTGTGGTGCGGAGTCCTCTGGTCTCACAAAAATGTATCCTCTGCCCCCTTCTTCAGTCTTCTACTCTAAAAACAAAATAACAATAACAAAACAAACAACAACAAAACAAACAAAAACAAAATAAACAAGAACACACACAAACAAAAACAAAAACAAAAAACAAAGACAAAGCCAACCAACCGACTTAATAAACAAAGCCAGCTCTTCATCCAGCATTGCTTAATTATTTGGCAAATGTCTAAGAGCCATGCTTGGGGCACATTTTCACATCTTCTGGGCTTCCTACCAGGATGGTAAATCTCACATCACAAGAAAGTAATCCCAGATCACTGAAGCCTTATCTGTCCAGTCTTGCCCTCCTGAGTAAGGACTTTGAAGTCCACTCCCAATGCTACAGCCTTTGTTCCTAGGGCACATGTTAGCTGCTCAATGAAAGGACTTGAGTATGGAATTCTGTCTACTGTCATCAAGCTCAGCAAAGTCCTGGTAGACTGGAGTTTATATGCTGGAATTTAACCCCAGTTATTAGCATGATACCTAGGACTAGAGTTAGGGAAGATCCTGGCAAGACACTGATACCTTTTACTGATACCTTTTGGGCTCCTTCAGTGTTCACCAGCAGAGTAAAAGTGGTTTATGGGTGTTAGATTTTGGCGCGCAGCTTAGAATAGTCAACACCAGACCAAACGGTTCCAAAGGGGAGGGGTTTATTCAGGGCAGAGGGCAAAGGTGGGGAGAGAAACGGGAGAAGATGGTGGAGAAAAAGGAGAGAGAGAGAGAGAGAGAGAGAGAGAGAGAGAGAGAGAGAGAGAGAGAG
>NW_021604596.1:4415640-4461562 GCF_004785775.1 Grammomys surdaster
GAGAGAGAGAGAGAGAGAGAGAGAGAGAGAGAGAGAGAGAGAGAGAGGAGAGAAATGGAGGCCGGCCATGACCACGTGGAGAGAAGGGGAAGGGGAGGGAGAAGAGGTAAGGGGACAGAGAGAAACTAGAGGCAAGAGAGCAAGAAAACAAGAGAGAGAGGAGGAGGCAAGCAGCCCCTTTTATAGTGGGCAGGCCTACCTGGCTGTTGCCAGGTAACTGTGGGGAGGAGGATACCTGGGTGTTGCCAGATAACTGTGGAGGTGGAGTTTAAACAGAATACTAACAATTGGGACCTTCAGAAACAATGTCTTCAAGAATATTCACCCAAATTTCCCAAATTCACCCCTTGGGTTCCCAAAGTTCTTCTTACCAAAATTCTAGCTTTAAAACGACAGGCATGCTTTTGCTTACTACCCAGTATCCTTTGAGCTCCGGAGCTGGATCTTTAGTGTGTTGGCCAGCTGTGCCTGCCTCTCCACTGAAGGAGACAGATGTTCCTTTACCCTTAACTGCTTGTTGTCAGTGACCCACAGTTTCTCGTTATCCATCTTCAGTGGATCAGAACAGTCTAGCAGAGCCCAGTCAGTTCTGCAGACCGTAAAGAAGTTTTCCTTCACCTTCTTCACATACGTGAATCATCACACTGTTTGTAAAAGATGACCTCCTTAGGTCTGTGAGGACATGATCCCATTACCACAGGAGAAACTGCTAGCAGATAACCTAAAGCTTGTGTCAGGGGCTATCCATGTCTCCCAGTCACGGTGGACACACACTCTTTGCCTGATGAATGACAAGGATGCCAGTGCCAAATTCCTATTTTACTTTTTTGACAACTCTCAGGACTACCTGAGTTCATTAGGTCTCTCCAGAGGTAGGCATGAAGATTGGGTCAAACTTGAAAGACATTTGTCAGTGGTGGAGGGGGTGGGGCAACCAAGAAGAAAAGCTTGCATTTATTTAAAAGGTTACAATGCAGACAAGTCATTTTCCTACCAATGACTGGAATGAGAAAGAAATTAAGGCATGTTCCTGAGGTACGACAGTGTCCTCTGACCTGCAGCTTTGCCTCAGGGTCTTTACTGTTGAGGTCTAAATTTTCATAGAACTACACCATCGTCTGAGAAGCACACCTATTAACTCTCCTCTTTTTGTTTTACATTTAAACCTGTATGTGTGAGTGCGCTCGAGCATTCGTGCGTGCATGTGTGTGGTGTATTCATGTGCACATATTTGTATGTGTAGAAGTGCATGTGGAAGTTAGAAGTTGATGACTTCTTCCTTGGTCGATTTTCATACTGTTATTTCAGATAGGACTTCACAGGGAGCCTGGAATTCTTCTATTCTGCTCAACTGGTGGCCAGCAAGCTTCGGAGACCTTTCTGCCTCTGTCAGCCCAGAATTAGGATTGTAAGCATACTCTACCATGCCTAACATCTCTCCTAGGGACCCAAACACACTGCTCATTCTTGGACAACTAACACCTACTGATTGAGCCATCTCCCCAGCCTCCCTTCCCACTGTCCTCCACAGGAATAAGATTTGTAGTGGAACTGGCCAGCTGGGCCCACATCTCCTAGCTTCCTTCTCTTTTTCCTTTGCAAGTGCTTGGTCCACTAAATTTTGCACATCTAACATTTTCCAGGAATGTGGGGGGTTTTGTTTGTTTGTTTTTGTTTTGCTCCATTTATTTGTTTTTGAGGAACAAGTGAACAGAGTCCTTGTGAGGTCACTGGCTGCCCTTGTGGTAATTTAATTATTGGCCATTTGTTAGCTCTTCTGTCCTCACTGTCCACCTGTTCAACTCTCTTACAACAATCTACTTGCACCCTTGTGCTGTCTCAGAGGGGATTTATGGCAGAATACAAACAAACAAACAAAACCTCTGCTTTTTGTGTAACTTCTGCACATAATTATTAAAATCCTTATACTGTAGATGATCTTTCTTTTCTGCTGTGCTCATTTTAGAGTTATGGTCAGCTAGAACACAAGTCACTTGTGATGACGTCTTCCTTCTAGAGGGATCTTGAAAGCGTCACATCTGCCCCATTCCCTATCTTTGCCTGAAGACCCCTAAGCCCTATACCTGAAGGATGGCATCAGCCTTGGCCCAGATCATTCTCTTGCACTGTGGTAAAGGGCAGGGCGAGACTGTGTCTATTAAGATCAGGAAGGTTCTGCTTCATTGTAAGTAAATGGATTTAAGTAAGGGTCTGGGGAATGGTTCAGAAATTATGAGCGCTTAGTCTGCCATCATGAGGACTAGAGTTCAAATTCAACTTCTCATGTGGGACTGCGTAAGGGTATTCTGGTTCATGGCTGGGCATGGGTTTAGAACCCCGAGACTCTACGTGAGAACCGGTAGGCGTTTGCCACACCCCCAGAACCCAGAGTCCTGACATGCAGTCTAGTCGCCATAGAATTACATTGTTCAGTCACATAGGCCATTACAGATCCTCCCAAAGTGCACAGGTAGAGGGCTTGACTAGAGGCCTCAGGCCCTAGGTATTTACATACTAATGAAGGCCAGAGGGCAGAGTAAATTAAGCATGCTTCCCCAGATCCTCCCCCCTTTCTCCCTCCCTATTTAACTCAGGGCTGCCCTGAGTTTTATGGGGGCGGACATCCAAATCCATCCATCATCCGCCATGACAATAAACCTTTCTGGAACCAAGGACTTCCTCGTGTCTTTGGAGCCTGCTAAAGCCTCCAGGCCACCGGAACCCTAGACCTCCTCCTGCATGTGCGACCCACCGCAGCGTGGACTCCACCACTGCTGCTGCCTAATTTTTCCCACATTCTCATATGACAAAACTTGACTCCCTGTAATGCCTTCAATGGCAAGTCTGAGATGAGTAGAGACAGGACCCCACATAAACCTCAGGTTTATGAACAGACCCTCAGAAGTATGTTGAGAATAATGGAAGCTCACAGGTATGCAACCCCTCCCACCCCCACACACACAAGCACACACATGCACTCACGCACACACATGCACATACCTGTACATACCTGCACATAAACATGGAGACACTAATTAATAAATTAAAAATAATTTGGGAACCAGGTGGTGGTGTCACGTGCCTTTAATCCCAGTCCCTGAGAAGCAGAGGCAAGCAGACCACTATGATTTTAGGGGCAGCCTGGTATACAAAGCAAGTTCCAGGACAGCCAAGCTACACAAAGAAACCCTGTCTCAACAAAACAAAACAAACAAAAAAGAATTTTGATGTGGGGGGGGGGAGGGAGAAGATTGTGGGGATGAGTCATCCCTCTTTTCTAGGGGCTCTAATAATCCTGTCTCAAAGTTCTTGAAAAACCTTTCATTTTGATACAGAATTTCTCCTACTATGCAACAGTATCCTCAAAATTATTAGGAACAATGACACAAACTATGCTTGGTTTTTCTATGGTTTAAAGTTTTGCTGCACTTTTCCCCCTATGAATGCTGGTGTGAACTCCAGCTCCAGAGCTCAGCTTTGTGTTGGAATAATTCCCAACCTACCTACCCTAAGACCCTTCCTTTGGAGTCCAAATAGAAAGTATGTTCTTGCCCGCACATGACTGAAAGTGCCAGTGAGCACCAGTATATTCAGGACATATCCTCTGCCTTGTTCTTCATGGTTCCCAAAGATACTCATGCAAAAGAAAAAAAGATAGGAAAAAACAACAAAACAAGGACAAACAAGAATTGGAAAGGAAATCAGGAGAAGGTGGTAAAATGTAATAACAGACCCAGCAGTGAGCAAGGGCTCTGACAGGTGTGTGCCTTGACCTAAGTCATGATTTGACAGCAACAGAAGAGGGAACATAATGAGAACCCAAGAAGATGAGAACAGAGCTGGTTGCTGTCGCCCAAACACAAAGCCATCCGAGCTACACAATAGCAGCCAAGAAAACCACTGGAAGTTTTCCACATTAAAGATAGAAAATGCCATTTAATAAAATGGCTTTATTGTTAAATAAATAGAGAGGGCTCTGAAAGTTCCTCTTAGTCATCTATGTGCTTTCTGCTGTCCTTAAAAGAAATGCATGAACCTGGTTGAACCAGTTAATTTGTTTTTCTACCAATGCCTGAGGAAAGGCAGCCTCATGATAGTGCAGTAACCATTACTTGTGACCTCCCCCAACCATCAGGATGCATGGTGGGGGTGGTTAGTGGGGTCAGAAGGCAGTCCCCCTGTGGCAATGTAATAGTGCAGAACTGGCAAGTGGGTGGGGGTACAGAGCTGATGGTGATGCCAGCTTTGCATGCCCTACCACCCTTGTCCCTAATTACACTTTGCCTTTAGCTACTCATTTATAATAAAGTGTCCCAACACAGCAGAGCATGGCAAATTTAAGAAGTGATGCTAGCAAGTGCACAGAATGTCTCTCCGCAGTCTATACAATATCCTGTGGGGCTTGGGGGGAGCAGGTAAAGCTCCTAGAAGAATGAAAATCCAGTCGTGTCTGACAGCTGTACTGTCAGGAAGAGTCAGTGGCTGCTCAAGGCAAAACACATCAATCATTTATAGGGATTCTCAAATGCAGCTTAGCTCTCTCAGCTGCAAACCCAACCAGCAGCAGACATAGGATGAAAACCTTGTTGGGATTGTCTCAGGTCTTCTTTTAAGTCTCCAGGCATCCCATGCAAACCACTAGCACACCCCTTCTGGTCTCTGTCATCATCCTAAGTCACCCACATATCTCTAGTCTTCACCATAGTTCAAGCATCTCAACTTCTTATCTCCTGACTGATTGCTAGGATGAATGCTGTTTACTGATGAGTCCTGTTTACTGTGGTCTTCTTCAAGGATGCTGGCTATCTAAATGTAAGTGGAATGAAGTCACTCTTCTGCTGATGACCCTTCTCTCCTAATGTCCTTCAAACAAAGTCTACAGTTTCTTACTAGACTCACAGCACTCTAGTAATCCACCTTTGAGCTAGAGAGGTAGATCAACAGTTAAGATCACGGACTGGAATTCCTTCCACGGCATCCACACGGGGCAGCTCACATCACTGTAACTGCAGCTTCAGGGCACCTGATGCCCTCTTCTTGCCTCTAAGGGTACTACACGCATGTGCGCACACATCCAGACATACGTACACAAACACATGTCATAATTAAAACTACTCTGCACTCTTTGCCGGCCTCATCTTTTGCTCTGGTTCTTCACATACATCAGGCACACAGAGTATCGGGGCTTTTGTTCTTTTCTTCCTGAGTTCATTTCCACTTGGGGCCTTTTTACTTCTAATTGCCTCCATGCAGATCTTGTGTAGGGCTTTATTAAAATACCTCTTCCTCACCCGAGGTTTTATTTCTGAATGTATGCATGGTACTTCTCTCATCCTCTTTGACACCACATCCTTCGTTGGAAAGAATCATTTTCTCTCACATTACTTTTTTTATTGTCTTCATGGCATGGCTCACTAACTGACACCATCTCATGTTTGTATTTATTTTCTGACTCCTCCATGTCTGTAAAACAAACTTAGAGAGAGCACGTTCTTGGTTCCCAGTACCTACTATGCTAATAGACACTCAAATTGTATTTGTTGAGTGGATGAATGAATGAAGTCAATGAAGAAATGAAACAATCAATTGGAATAGTTTTCTGTCATCCTACAAAAATAAGCCCTGCCATTCTTAATTTAGTAGGAGGCTTAACAAATATGTCTAGGGAATATATGTGCTATTTGAAGGGACAGCATAAAATTTCTAGGACATATCAATCTCTGGGAATAAAATTCTCAATGACTAATGATCTCATTCATACAATTTGAAGAAAAAAATGACTTTTAAGACAGATTTCTCTAATGGGATGGAATCTTCCATGGACCAGAGGAATACACTTATGTAAATCCAAGACCAAGTCCTGGGTGGGAGTATAAGCATTGCAAGCCCCTTCCTTCTCTGATGTCTCCCTGACTGCACAGAAAAACAGACAGAAGTCCACGAGAAATGGGGTAAGGTGGAGGAGGCTGCATATCTGAGTGTTTGTGTCTATCCAATATTTATATCCCAAGCCCTAATAATTCCTGTAGTAGATCTGGAACAACCTTTGATTAGGTAATGGGGGTGGAGCTCTCATGAATGGGCTGCCTTGCCTCTTCTGCTGCCTAAGGACATTGCTAGAACTTGGCCAGCTATGAGAGACAAATGTCAAGTGTCTGAGTCCCTTGATCAGAGTTCTGTTGATTATAAGCTGTCCCGTCTCATGCGCTTAGTTATATCAACCTGAGTACACAACAGAAGGTTTTAATAAGGTTTGGTATTGGGAGCAATACCTGTGGATGAGAAGACAAAGAACAGAACAGAGAGGTTGACCTAGGCTCAGTCTCTTTGGAGAACTTGGCCACCCTAAGAGGCATTCTGTCCCAAAATGTCATTTCTTCTATCTTTACCAGGTCCTCAACTTTAATATTACCTCTTGAACCAGCCATCAAATGTAAAAAGCTCTGGAAAAATTTGTATCTTTCAGCCAGATAACTCTGCTGACCAAAGGGGATCCCCAAAGAGATGTCATCTGTCTCTGCCAGTAGCAACCTCCACAGCAGTGAGGGTGGTTCAGCCGTGTAGAGAAATCTGGATAGTAGACCCTAACGACCACAAGCATCAGAAGAGCCCAGAGAGGAATAAACTTCGTCTTTCCTACCAAACACAGAGTGAATGGGGAATACTTGCTCTTCGCTTTGAACCAACATTAGAGAAGATGTCAATTCAGGGTCAGCCTGAAACATGACATTTAGCAGCTGTGCTTATTTCATTTTATCTTACTTTTTGTTTTAAGTTTAAGGAACCCAGCTGTTTGCTCCACCTCCAATCTAGATCCTTTGTTTCTTTTTGTGTATTAAGTCGTGAATTCAGAGGGAGTGTGCTCCAGCAGCTCAGGTGCCTTAACATCAGTTCTCCCAGATGTGCTGCTCTGGGCAGAGCAGGATGGCACTTCAGCCCAGCCCAGGTGCCTTTCCCTGGGCTGCCATGGTAACACAGAGCATTCTTTTTTGAACAGTGCCTGTTCCCTTCACATCTACAACTTCACCCTTCTTATAGATTCACAAGTATATGTTCAAAGGAACACCTCTGAGTTCTCTAAAAGGCCTGGGGAAATCAGAGTGGGTGTCTCACCTCTTTCCCCAAAGATGGCTTTTGTTATCTATTTTTTAAAAAACATCATTGTCCCCTTCAGTTTTAATAATCTAGAATTGGCCAATACAATTACATGTATTTAAGATATAATGTATGATATTTTGATAACAGCAAACCATCAAATGCTAGTCTCTTTGTAGCAGTGTAAAATGTTTATCACCAGCAAGCTTGTTAACTCATCCATCCCCCTGAAGTATGACTATCTCAGTGGTTTTCAACATTTCCAGTGCTGAAATTCTTCAATACAATTCCGCATATTGTGGTGATCCCCAAGCATAAATTTTTTATTGCTACTTCATGACTGTAATTTTGCTACTGTCATGAATTATAATGTAAATATCTGATACATAGGATGGTCTTGGGTAACGCTTGTGAAAGGGTCATTTGATGCCTCAAGGAGCTGAAACTCGTAAGTTGAGAACCTCTGATCTATCTGATGTGTGCGTATGTCTGTGTGTGTGTGCATGTACACGCATGTGTGTATATGTACACTTATGCTCTACTCTCTGAGCAAATTTCAAGCTTGTCTTGTTGCTAACAATATTTGCTGTGCCCACATTTTAGTTCTTCAGAATTTGTTCATTTTGTACCTGAAAGTGAGTGGGGAAAGTGGGGGCGGTTTTGGTGAGAAGGAGCAAGCACTCAGCAGCTGTGTGTAAAGGTGGAGCTTGCCCTTGTTTCTTAGTGTTCCTCGTTTGGTTTACTTTCCACTTCAGAATTGCAAAGTCCTATTGTGAGGAGGGGGTGTGGTGACCATTCCAAGATGGCGCCTGGGATGGTTGCCAAGTCTTATGACTAGCACCTGACTTCCTTACAAGTCTTATGACTAGTACCTGACTTCCTTACACACCCCTGAAGAGCCACATCCGAAGGCTATACTGCGCAGACTCGCTGCTATGCATTATCAGGCCATCTAACGAGCAACACCTTGGACCAATTGAGAGCGCCTGCGTGGCAGGATCTGAGTGGTACAGGCACAGGGACTTAAGGGCAGACAGGGAGAGGCCTCAGGGGCTTTTGAACATTGTTAAGGTTCCTGAATAAACTGCTTTGAGAAGAACTCCAAGTGCTGTCGCTCCTTTCTGTGGGTCGAACGAGAGCGACATCCTATCTCCTTTTACTTTCTTTGATTGTGACCAAGTTATTTTTATCTAAATTCTTGCCTCTGAAATGAAAGTTTCCTATTTAAGCAACCCTCTTCAAACTATGCAAGGACAGGCGGCTGCAAGAGGAAAGGCATGGATGAGCACAACCAATGGGAACCTTTCCGTCAGGTCAGTGAGACCAAGCACTAGCTGCAAGAGCCTGACCCTATGAAGCTATATAACTCACACCAAGTACAGACAGAGGAAGTGATCATCCAAAATGGTTGGCCAGTCATCTAGCTAAACTTCAAGATCCAGGTTCTGTGAGAGACTGTGTATCCAAAAGTACTGTAGCAAACAATTGAGGAAGGAAGGCACCTAACACTGTCCTTTGGCCTCTGCAGACATGTGCCACTATACGTACATATACACATAAATACACCAATCATATAAACACAGAGAGAGAGAGAGAGAGACAGAGAGAGAGAGACAGAGAGAGAGAGAGAGACAGAGAGACAGAGAGACAGAGACATCTTCTGAGAACAAGGCTGAAATCTCTCTTTTAAGATTTGTCAGGTACCACAGGTTGCACCTAACCCTAAGAAATCTTTCCCCAGTTTTTCATATCATAAAGTCCTATTGGAATGCTATTTGGGCTGGGTTCCTATTGTCGCAAAAACCATCATTAAAAAAGAACAGCAGCCTGAGAATAAGAAGGCTTCTTCCTGATCTGCACTCAAGCACCATTAGGGAATATTCTAGAGCTATTTTAGGAACCAAATCAACTCTTATCCCAGAATTCAGAGTGATTCAGAAGCCTGAGTAGAGGAGTGAGGCTGGGTCACGTGTGATGAGGAAATGAAAGTTCTGCAGATTAAATCACTGATTAAATTCCACTGGACAGCTCTGGGAACCTGTGATTACCAAGCGTGCTGTAGGGAGAATCTGATGAAGTAACCTTTCAAAGCCAGGACACACTGTCCTGGATGGACAGATGGACCCTACTCATTCACAGCTTTGCATCCTCCTCTGTTGCCTCCTTTCTCATTTATGCTCAGAAAAGAATTTGCTACACACAGCATGCTTTCCAATGATGTCCCAGTAAGCCTGCTTCTCCAGGCCTTGGAGTTAAACAATGTTCACAGTGAATAAGAAATACAGGTAGAATCAATCCATTCCTCAAGGCTGAGAGCAGAAGGGGTTTCCAGAGGACTGAGGTCACAGAAAGGGTCACAAAGGCACTGAGATTTGGACTAGCTCTTGTCTCATAATGGAGATTTCTCATCGCCTACAGTTTAAAAAGGGGGATAGGGAAGCAGCTTATTCTAGGCAAGATGTAAAGATCACACGAAGCAAAGGCATCTTCTGAATGCATCTATTTGCCTTGGCCCTGTGACATTTACTGGTAATCACAAAGAAGTGGAGCAAAGAGGAGACAGAGGCCAAGGGCCAACAGACATCCATCCTACGAGATACTCGGAAAGAGGCACCATTGTTTCTGGGACTCCAGTAGCTCAGAGAGCAGGAAGCTCCTCCCATAGAATGCAAGATAACCAAGAAACAACCTCGGGGCTACCCTGTGGTCTCCACTGAGAACTGAGCTCACCCACAGTGAGCTGAGTTCACCAACAGTGTCGAGAAAGTCAGATGTTAGCTACGGACACATCAGCACTGGTGGGGGATTTCCCAAACAAGGTCAAAATTTCACTGCACAATTAATTTACTGATTGTTGTGATGATTATAGGCTGTCATAAGATTGGCAGGGCTGTCTACAGAAGCTCACACTCTTCTGGGTTGGGGTCTGGGAAGGAGCCTTTTGCATTGTATGATGTCACCAGAGTAGGAAATGAGCTGGAAAGCAGCAGATCAGGCTCAGCTCCTACTTCTGATGGCCCCATGTAAAACCGGGCCTTTCCAATCACTTCCATTCATCAGGCAGGCAGAATCCGTGATTTCATGAGCTATGAATAAGAATCTTTTCATGAGAAAATTGGTTTTTGAAAGAGCCTGGTGGTGATGACTAAGAGGTTTTGTGCACTGGAATTTCAGTTAATGTTTGTGATTTTTTTTTTCTTATTATGACTTGAGGGAAAAAATCCAAATCTGAAATTAGCTCTCTGTTTCTCAACTTGGATCTCTGTAAACATACCAACAGTGCTGTGTTTGTGTGTGTATCTGTGTGACTATGTATGTGTATATGTGTTAGTGTGTGTCTGTGCTTGAGTGTGTGTGTATGTGTCCCTGTGTGAATGTGTCTCTTTGGATATTAGTGTGTGTGTAAATGTGTGTATGAGTGTGTATGTGTAGTATATTTGTATGTGTGTTAGTATGTTTGTGTATCTGTGTTTGTGTGAGTGTTAGTAGTAGTAGTGTGTGAGTGTTAGTCTCTTTCTGTGTGTTTCTCTGTGTGTGTATTGCAGAAGGCAGTATTATAATTTCTTGACATTTTCATTGCTGTTTCTTGACATAGTGATTTAAAAAGTTTATTCAGAAGTGGGGAATAAAAAAAAAAACAAGGAAAAATGGCTGTCTTGCAAATCAACATATGTTTCTAATTTCAAATCCAAAATAACAAGACAGGACCAAATGCAAGTTGTGCAGGCTTTCTGTAGGGCTGTAGGACTCGGGAGGCAGGGTCTCTTTAAATTTATTCACAACTTCAGCATTACCCAATGAAAATGATTGGTTGGAATGAAAAGAAAGTATTAAGACACAATTGTTGAGGACCACATCTGTATAGGAGGTTTGGATAAAATCTAGTTAGGGATAGAAAGATAGAAAACAAAGCACATATCCAGATAAGCATGGTGGCTCAAACTTGGGATCCCAGCACTCAAGAAGCAGGAAGATCACTATAAAGTTGAGGCCAGCATGGGCTACATAGTGAGTTCCAGACCAGTCTGAACTATAGCATTGAGACCCTGTTCCAGTGCTTCTCAACCTTCCTAATGCCATGATCCTTTAGTAGAGTCCTTCAGGTTGTGGTTATCCCCAAGCATAAAATTATTTTTATTGCTACTATAACTATAATTTTGCTCCTGTTATGAATCATAATGTAAATATCTGATATGCGGGATACCTGATATGCAATCCCAATGAAAGGGTAGTTTGAAACCCCCAAAGGCCCATGACCCACAGATTGAGAACCCTTGACCTGTCTGCAGAAATAAACAGCCACTCCAAAATGGTAAGTCACTAACTTTCGTGCAGACATTCTTCAAGTGTTCAAAAAGAAGTTGCCATAGTCTCAGAAGGATTGGTGGGTCAGGAGGTTTGGATCTGGGTCTTGAAGGGGGCTAGAAGGACATTGCAGGCAGAGAGAGAATCAGTGCCAGAAGTTTAGTGACAGAGAGGAGCAAGCTCACCAGGGCATGGAGAGTGGTTTCTGCGGATGGAGCTGTGTTTGTTCACTGGAGGTGTAGGCAGAAACCAGACTGTAGTGGACTAGCACAACAGGCTTACTAAACCATTGCTATTGTTCAGTCCAATACTGTTTATACAGTGCCAACGAGTCTGTGAAGGAAGATGTTGTGGTTCAGGGCAGGGCAGAGTAGAAAAGGCCACGTTTATCATACACACTACAAGAAAGCTGAGGGATTGGGCAGTAGCAGCGTACCCACCTGGCACAGGGTGGCTTTTATTTGAGAGATGTCTGTTGGGTTAGGGTTCCCACCATGAAATTCCTGCCATGTAAATGAAGACAGTCCTGGCTGGCTGATATTTCACGGTGGAGACTGGGTTTATAAGGCAGCCACTGGATGGTACCAGATTGATTCTAATTGGTCCAAAACTCTTGCTTTCTTTTCCTATGTCATTTATGCATGTGGGTCCTGATAGGGACCAATTCCCTATATCCCAGCAGGTACAAGGATGTTTTAAGCAGAGTGAGGAAATTAGAATGGATAAATTAATGAATCGTTGCCTAAACCTGAAGTGACCACTTAGATGTTGGGTAAGGCCTCATCTATCATTAGATGTCAAAATATCCTCCCAACAAACATTTATTAAAAGAGAGATTCAGAGTAGAAAATCTAAGTAGTTAAAAGTATTTGGAGTCATGCATGGCAGCCTAATATTTCGTATTTGAGTTACTGCCCCCTTTTCCAAAATCCTTGGGTCAAGTCCAGTTAACAAACATTTAAGGCATCAAGACTCAGGTGTCAGAGTGGCAAGGGGCTAAGGCTTTGAAGCCACTTCATCTGTAAGTAACATGTATTTAGTTGGAAAAGGGATTAATCACTTATTACCGACAAGCAAGGATGTGAAGTAGCTTCAAGCATAGCGAGAGTCAGGTACTCAGAGTATGTGATCTGTCTTTCTCCACTGTGCAGCTCTGCTGTCCTGAATACGAATCTAGTCTCAGGCTGGTTATTCTAATGGTGACAAATAGACTTAAGAACAGCTCCAAGCTTACACTTTTCCATTCACCTACCTCTGTGAAGTAATGGTGGTGTGATTTCCAGAGTCACTACTCCATTAACATGGCCAAATTCCCAGCCTTGAACAGTCTTAATCCAGATAGGTCTGCAGATGTTTCTGAACCAAGGTCAGTGATTAGGAAATGCCATGATCTTATTGGCCAAGTCTGGGTCATAAGTCCATCCCTAGTTTGGAGGATGGGGAAGAGGCTTTCAATTCATCTGAACCCCATAGTACATGAGTGAAAAATGAGTTTCTACTACTAAAAGAAAGGGCCATAAGTATTGGACAGCTGTCATGGTCATATCAAAGGCACCACTATAGGATGGAGAAAGGACAAAGCAAGAGCAGAAAGGAAGTCAGCTGTGATCAAACAGAAGTAATTTCTAGATTGCTCATTTTGTCTGGTCAGTATGTACCTGTGAATATCACCTCTAGCTCGACCACTAACCGTTTCTAGGCTACACCATGCTCCAGATCCAATGAAGGAGCGAGACTCTATCTCACATTCAGTCCCTCCACAGGCTGCTACTTCCTCTGGAATGTTGTCCCACCCCATCCAGCATCCCAGCATCAACTTATTAAATTAAATGTATATGTTTGCATCTTCAAACATGCCTCCTGGCAGAACAGCACACACTCTTTGTGTCAGGTCTCATGCGTAACAATTTAGTTTTCTGCACAGGCACACATGTACACACAGATGCATATACACACCATGGCTTCTCATGGGTTTGCTGGGGAGAAATTACTTGCAGTATCCCTTGGTAGATTTCAATAGTATCTGAAAGGAATCATTTAATAGTTGCTGTCTGTGAAGAAGCAAGGGAGACCCACTCTCGGCTACCAATGTGTCAGAGCCTCCAAGCCATGCACGCCTGTGTGAATTAATATCAGCTCTTAGCAAAGTCATACCACAAAGTCTATGACCTGATTTTCTGCCCAGCTCTCTCAGAGAGCTTGCCAAGTCCTTCTCGTGGAGCGTGAATGTCTTTTAGAAAGATATTAAAATTCAATATCTTCTCGAAGCATTTGAGAGCGCTGACTCACATTCTGCTCTGTTCTGCTATGGTTCGGTGATAATTAACCTTTTGAAGTCCAAGAGTGTGAGGCGGCTTGGCCTTCCTTAGTGAGGCTTTTCCAATCAGGCATCATGATTCAGGAAACATAATGGTTTGAATGAGAAATGTCTTTCATTATCTTGGCCACTTGAACACTTGGTCCCCAGTCAGTGGTGCTGTCTGGGGAGGCTGACATGGTGCCGGCTTGCTGGAGGAAGTACCTCACTGGGCTTTGAGAATAAAAGGTTTCATCTACTACCCCTTTGCTCTCTCTGCTTTGGGGTTACAGTGAAGGGTGTGAGCTCTCAGCATCCTGATTATACCACCGTGCCTTCCTCCAGCTGCCACACTTCCCCTTGATCTGTTATCAATAATGGCTGCAGGCTGCAGTGACTTTGGAATGTGTCATGTGACAACCAGTCTATTTGCTAAGCCTGCCCCAGAGCACCAAGGGCCTGTGAAGGGAGCAAACTGCTCTAATTCCCCCACTCCAGGCTTTCTTTTATTTATTTGTTTTTCCCTTTTTAGTTCACCCAGACACTGGCTTATAGATCACCTCCTTCTCTGACAGGCTGTTTGGATAAAACAGGATTGTGTCTTGTCCTTCTGGAATCATAAGCCCAAACAAACTTTCCGTAAGTTGCCTTGGTGTTCTATCACAGCAACAGACATGTAACTAATAGACATGTAACTATTCCAAGTCCCGGCTCTACCAGCAGGAGAGTCAACGCACCGTCTTTTAGATAACTCAGTTTCTTATCACTCATGAGTGGCCTCAGGGAAAGTTCTTGTGAAGTGACTTTCTGCCCACTGTTTTCACAACCTGATAGATTTAGGGCAGGAATAGTCAGACATTGTATAATGGAGCCTCCCAAGAGCTTCCGACAAACTCTCAGACTCTTTAGAAGGCAGGACACTCACCCTTTGTACCCTGTGAGAACCGGGAGCTGAGCTCATCAGCCTTCCAGAATGCAGCAAAGCCTGTCCCACCAGCCTGCCAGAGAGTGAAGTGATTTATACGGCAGAGTCTGAGGGAACTAAGAGTAAAAAATAAATAAATAAAAGCAAGGTTCTGAAGGGAGAGTCTAAGAATAGTTGGCGTTCCTCACCAGGCCGTGATGCTCCCAGGGAGGCTTAGCCAGTTAGCTGCATCACTCCCTTCCAACCTCACTGCAGATGCTGGGAGACAGGCAAGGCCTTCCTTCCACGGGGATCCAGTTCTTACTACTCCTGGATACCCAGTTGTTCTTACCACTCCTGTCTTCAGAAGCCAGTTTTCAGGAGGTTTGTGATATGTGACCTGCTACACCCCTCTGAATGCTTTTGAACCCCTGGAGTCTGGGGACATTTACCACTCTACCCCATCTCTCTGATTATCTAGTTTTTCTACTCTCTGATATCTGCTGTGACTTCATCTTTCTGGATGGTTTGGGGTTTCTCTGTCCTCTCTCCTAAGGCCTTGCAGGGAGACTTGTTGTCCCAGTGTGCCTTGTCTGTGTTGGTAACTGTGCCAGTGTGGGTTATAGTAAATACACACAAATGATTTGCAGATCAACTCAATGAACTTTTGAATAGTTTTTCTGCCGAGTTTGGGAGAAAGAACTAAAAGGTCCATTCATACTATGTGCCTATGAATTCTAAGTGATTTACACACAGTTTCTCAGTTCACACTCCCTGGAGAACTTGAGGGAAACATTATTATGCCTGTTTCCATAGGTGATAACACTGAGGTTCTAAGCCAGCTAGATGGCTCAGTGGGTAAAGGCATTGCCTTCAAGCCCCATGATCCAAGTTCTTTGTTGGATCCCATAAGGTGGAAGGAAGTCAATAAGGTACTTTTGTAATGTTCCTCCCTCTACTCTGTAACTGTCCTTCTCTCCATCCCCTCCCTTTAGGCCCTCTTGTCCCCAGTTTCACTTCTACTTCATGTCATTGGTATATTTATGAGTTGGTGTATCCATAAAGTCCAGGATCTGCAGATAAAAGTAAAGTGAAGTATTTTTCTGAGACTAAATGAATCTTTTAACATCTTCCTCTCCATCTAAAAGACAACAACTAAACACAGTCAACAACTCACAGAGATACTCATCCATCCATGTCAGCAACGCCTTCTGCCAGAGCTGAGTGGCTCTGAGCCATCCTATCAAGTAATTGCCCAATGAATGGATAGAGAAAATGTGGTTTATATATACAATAGAATCTTTTTAGATTCAGCAGTAAAGAAGAATGAAGTCTGTCATTTGCTGGAAAGTGGGAATTCTTTTATAAATGTTCTCCTCTTTGTGAAGCACGTAGCCAGGTCCCCAGCTGAGGGGATAACAGGAAGCCACGAACAGTCATGTAAGAATCATGGCTGAGCAGCATGGAGAATCCATTGACAGTTCCTAGTCACATGATTAACATAAAGCCAAACTCTGGCCATCTGTGGCAATGCTTACCTGAATGATTGCTGAACAGTGTAGTATTGTCTTTACACAGTCATGTCTCCACTGCCAAACTTTCTTATAAATAGTTATGCATATAGTTGTCGCTTAGTGGGGCTCTCATCTTTGGTCAGAGAAGAGTTTTTTTGCAGTGGTCAAAGGTTTATGTAGAGATTCATAACTTGTCGAATGCCTGAGAATAGTGATCATTGTTTACTTACTCCTAAATGAGGCATCTATATTAATAACTCACACACACACACACACACACACACACACACACACACACCAATACACAGGAAACATCACAGAAGAGAAGGTGGAAATTTTTCATGGAAGGATGAGAAGTGCTGTGAAATGCTTTCTTCTGAACATGGCATGACTGTGGCACTTACAAACTCATAGGTTCTGCAGTTACCTGTATCAGACCTGTGAAAGGTCAAGCCTGTTAGCATCCCTATATGGATAGGAGAGGTGCTATGAGACTCCATCCCCAGGTAAAAAGCTACTAGAGGTCGCTAGTCTCTGGAGAGGAGTCCTTGGTCTTTGGTGGTGTAGCCACTGATGTGTTGCCCTTGATCTAGTGGATCAAGTAAGCAGAATGGCAGGCCCTGGTAGGTTAGGAGTGGGAAAGAAATGTTAGGAGGGTGGGTAGTGGGAAGGTGGAGGTATGAGAAAATGGGGGTAGATATGATCAGGGTACACTTTATACACAGATGAAATCATCAAAGAAAAATTAAAAATGTGATCTTTTTTATAAAGCAATGCTTCTTCCACAAATGAGCATGAACAAGAAGCTGAGCTCACGTGATGCTGTAAGATTCCTTGCAGAGCTTCAGCTGCTTAATGTGATGGTTTCATGCAGGGTTTTTCATCCTGTCTCTGGAATCCGCTTCCTGCACACTCACTTCCCTGTCAGGTTGCTCTCCCTTTCACAACCACAGTTCTTGAAGCATCTGTGCTCGCTGGCATCCTTTTCTCGTCTCTCCCAGTTTCCATACGACTTCTCCGGATGTCCCATCTCCTCTTCTCCATGGATTCCTGTTTCTCTCTAGTCACTTCCTTCTCTTCCTGTCAGCCCAGGGCTGTCTCATCCACTCTTGTGGTTTTCTTTGACATATGCTTGCAGCAGGATTCCAAGTCTGAGCCTCCTCCTCACATCTCTCTGAAGCCTTAGCCTGCCTTGCCCATTCTCTCCTAGACCTGTCCCTCCCACAGCACAAGCTTAAGAGGTCCAGAAGACTATTAAATTTCACCCCAGTGTCTTGTCGTAAGCTGTATCCCTAGGTTTACAGTATAATAGCCTGTCCTGGTTAGAAGGCTGATAAAGCATCTGACCTTTTCCCTGTCCTTACTGTACAAATCCTGTCGATTTCCCATCAGCCCCACCCTCTCTACCTTTCATGAGTGTGAACTTCACAAATTATCAGCAATGAATATGAAATTGGAAAACCATCTTAATAAAAATACAGTTCTTAATGTCAATTCGAAGCTACTGTGCTATCTGCTCTACCTCTTCAGAAGACTTACCACAATCTATGTACAGCCTGACAGTTTTGGCTTCCATAAAGAGACTGGGGGCAGAGCCATGAATATTTAATCTGTTTCCCATTGAATTATCCAAAAAAAAAAACAGAAATGGAAACTCCACCCACTCACTAGCCCTAGTTGCACAACTGAACATTCTCGAATTTTATGGTCGGGGTCACAAGGGAAAACTCAATAAAACATAGGCCTTTAATCCGTGTGTGTCCCTCTTCCAAAGGCATGAGGGTGGGGCTTACCTTCCCCGCAGCTGACAAGCTTTGTTTAGATGCCAAACATACAAAGATGCGTTCTTGGAGACTGCTGTGTAGCTGGAGCGTACCAAAGGGACGTGGGGGTGGGTTGTGTGGTTTGTAAGTTCTTGGGCAAAACTGCCTTCCTGTTGCTTTTGGCGACTAGAGTCCACATTGGGAAAGCTGTGAACAGCAGGGCTGCCCTCACCACCTGGCTCGCTTTCCACTCAGACTCGAACAAGAGGAGAACATTCTTGTAAAGGACCTTCTTTTATTTTGAAGCTTGCAGCTAACAAAGGACACGGGACCCTGGGAGGCATCAGCTCATTTTACTCCCCATTTAGACACAAATAGAGCGAGGTGCTTCTTTTGTGAAAAGGAGTTTCCAGAGCTCCCCCACCCGCTGCTCCTTTATTCTTGGGAGGGATAGGATCCCTTGGTATTGTAATAAGCTTCCCACCCAAGGCTGACAGTACTGAAATATTCAAAGTAGTGGCTGGTGGTCATGAATTTTAAAAAGTCATTCTCGGTGTGCTCACCAAGTTCTCCTAACGACCTCTTCTTTCATTCTCAGCTAGCCCTGAGGTGGTCCAAGTGGTGTGTACACGTGTGCATGTGTGTTTTCAGGTACGTGTGCAGGTGCCTATCCCTATGTTTGGACATGCCTAGCATCTTTCTCTTCTCTACTTTATTCATTGGCGCAGACTTTCTCAGTGAAATCCAGAACTGGCTTATAAAGCTGGTCTCCATCGCCAGCGTGCTCCACAGATCCCCAGTCTGTCTTCCTACGTTGGAATTACACACTGCATTTTTCCTGGATCCTAGGGATCTCTAGTAGTATTTTCAGGGGGCAAGCACTTCAGCTGCTAAGCCTGGGTCTGTTTTTTTTTATTCTAAGAGTGAGCATATTTTCTGTGTTTTCCTTTTGTATCTGTATATTAGCATCTTCTCTCTCCTCACACTACACTTTTAGTAGGATTTGAGGAAAAAGAGGAGATAAACATCAGCCGATAACTTTTAACTAGAACCTTAATTATGTGTGTATGTTTTTTGCTTTTTGCTTCCAAATTCTAGACAGATCTGGGTTGATTAATTTCTCTCCTGACCACCATGTAGCATGCCAGGCATTTTTGGTAATTCTTACTGAAAAACAAGAAGATGAAGTGAATTTTTTCAAGATTTTTTTTTCCCCTTTTCTTTCCTTTTTTCTAAATTAATGCATAGAACAAAACAAAAGCAACACATAAAAGTTTAACAAGATAATGATTACAGGGTAGATAATGACGTTAGCAAATGGGTTGAGAAGGCTAGGCTGACTCCATGACAGGCACAAATTGGCACTTAAGGAGACTAGGCCTAAATCTTGTTTCCAACTGGGCAATTCCAGGCAAGTCCAGGCCTTGGAAGCTGCCCACCACCTGGCCTGAGGCAAGGACAATGGGTCAGCAGCAGTTTCTAAACTTCCTCAGTAACAGTTTCCTGACCTCCTCAGCAAGTTTCCAGCCCCTACGCCCCAGTAATGGAATAGATAGACTCAACAGACTAACATAGAGGTCACCTAGCCCAGAATTCCCTAACGTGCTTTAAATCAGGCCTGCAAGCTCACTTGGTTGTCTCTCTATCTTAGTAATGGGAGACCCCAGCATGCTGGACTTGTGTAGAATAAAACACTCTCTGTGTTTACATACTATTGAGTCCAGGGTGTCTGTGAATCATGGACCCTTACAGGGTCAGATGCATTTTAGAGGTTAGCTGAAAAGCCAAAACTCATTTTTCTAAATTGTATTTTCAGAGATTTGAAGCTTGTGTCTGACTATTATGTATTCAGATCCCTAAAGTAAGTGTTCCATACTCAAGTGTGGAGATGTGTTTATGTACAAGTCAGGGTGCTACACCCCCATGCCCCAACCATGGCTGCATCATCTCTGAGTGGATTGTGGAGGAAAAGGCATCTGTCCATCTCATGTGACTTCTATTTTCCTTTATTCTAAATAGTGGTCCCTTTACATCTGCTAATGTCAGGAAGTGGAGAGTTTGGAGGATGAGGTTCAAGGAATAGTTCTGCTCTAGTGTTTACTGCTTCCCTAATTTTGCTGTTCCTTACAGATTTATAAAATGGGTGTTCCATCTCTGGTTTTGAGAGGCTGCCTGGCTGGCGCACTCACTGTTGACTGGATCTATCTTCTCAGGGTAGAACATGGCACTTGTACAAGAACTTAGCTTATATATTTTGAGAAACATAAAGCCTTGAGAAGCTTTTCTGAACTGGTGTTTTGAAGCTCCTAATGCCCCAATTAAAGGGCTTTGCAGTTTTCTGAGCTTCACAGCTCAGCCTGGTGTAATCGGGATTGGGAGGGCTCCAGGAAAGGAGGTCAAAATGAGTGCAGATTCATACATAATGTATACAGGTTTTAATAAGCATCCTTCTATACTGCAGCTTCTTGTCATGGCTTCCTGTAATTTTCACAAGCCACAGGCACAACCACTATTATTTTTTTTAAAAGAGCAACAGAAGCAAATGTTCTACCTCTTGCAATCTAAGTTGTTCCAGGACTTTAAATGTCATTATACAGATGCCTCACACCAAAAATATGCTCATGGCAGTAAACTCCATCTATTCACACGAAAGCTAAGAAATCCCAACATGCATTTCCCATTTAGAAAGTGAAGATAGTTTCATGCCCAGTGCAAAGGGGGTTAACAATTACCACTAAACCTAGAGACACACTGGGCAAGAAGACACACGTTAAATAACAAAGACTCTAAAAGGCTATTTAAACTGGAGGTGGTGGTGAGTTTGTAATTCCCAAGCCTGAGGCAGGGAAAGCAGAGGTTCAAGGTTATCATCAGCTATCTAGAGAGTTTGAGGCCAGCCTTGAGTCAGTTTCATCCGACTTCTGTTTTATGAGTTTGTAACAGGTTTGAATGGAACTTGGGGGGATGCATAAGATCTTACTGTGACAGCACAGCACACGGTCTACTGTTGGTTCCGCCCTCCCTCACCCAGAAAGACACAGGGGATCATCCTCTGTGCCACGTGGCATTGTCTTTGAACTTGACTCACTCTAAGAATTTAGAATTCCTACCATAGCAGATGAGGTTTGGAGCCTCCTTTCGGTAGATGTAGCTATGCAGGGATCAGTTGAGTACAAGGGACAGGGAAGTTCAAATGGTCAACTCTGTAGATTAGGGAAGACTCCCTGTATATGAAACTGAATGTTAGTTATGAAATTACAGTTACAAATCATAGCTCCTCAATTCAACTGTTTCTGATATTTAAGATTGATTGAAAAGCCACTTCGTGTGTTTTAAATATAGCCAAGACCAGCAGTGGTGAAGCCTTGGGCAGACTATGAAACCTTATGTGTATGTTATGAACATCTGTACAAAGAGTTCTCTAGTAACAGGTGTGGAGGATTCTGATCCACAAGGTCTAAACCAGCCCAGTCCTAGACTTGGTCAAAATGATTCAGCCACAGGATGGATGAAAATTCCTATAAAAGAAGGATAATTCCTCAAAGGAAGGGAAGTGGAAGGACTCTAGATAGCCCACAACGTCTCACTTACCAGCATGCCTCCCCGCAGTGCATTCACAACAGGAAAGAAAAGACTCTCTTCTTTACCAAGGGAAACATCCAGTTACTGGTTTCCTTTTCTGATGTCTAGCAGTATGGTACTATGTAGCTGGTAAGTTGTACCTCACAGACCTTAACCTATGCAAGTGGTAATTTACTGAATAATCTTCTCTTCAAAAAAAGTCATTTGATAGAGACAGGAAAACTGAATGGGAAACATTCCATTGAATGCTCGTGGTAAAGGCATATACAGGAGTCCACAGCATGTCCTACATTGATATTCAGTGGAAGGAGACCCCAGGTCCACCCTGACCAACTCCAGCTCCGTTTACCTGTAGCCGGCCCAAGAAGAAAAGAGAATTATAGAATTCCTCCTTGGCAAATGGCTCTACTCTATCAAGGTTCATGGTTCATTGCTATTGGTTTAGATTTGGAGATTTAGAGGATTTAGGAGATGGAGAAGATAAAACCATAGGGATTTTCCACTAAAGCTCCCTTTAAAAAGAGTCAACTAACACCTGACCAATTTGCTAGCGGGACTAGAGATGGTACTAAGTCACAGTTTCTGAGTATGTGTTCTATCCCTATGGTATCTGGGACTTGGAAATAGATTTTTACTTTTGTTTATTTTATTTTGCTATTTTCTTTTCTTTTTATGGAGCTAGGAATCAAATGTAGAGCCTCATCCATGCTGGGCACCACTGTTGCTCCAGCCCTGGAGTTCCTCATCATTCCTCTAGATCCCAAAGGACTGCTTCTATCCCCTCCCTGCCCCAGAGCAACTCTAAACACAACTGGCATGTAACGGAGATGCTGTGTTTGCCTGTGTCCTCCCACTGCGCTTTTTGGCCTGCCAAAGGTAAACAGAGCTGGAGTTGGTCAGGGTGGCCCTGGGGTCTCCTTCTACTGAGTGCCTACCCATGTGCGACATGCTGTTCTTCTAACCTCTGTACCTCTTAATCATTTGTTTGAAGTAGAGAATTCAAGTCAGCAGTCCTGCTGCTGCCACGGCTCAGATGCTCAGCTACTGTGAATTTCTGGATGTGTATAAAAAGCTTCCTCTTTTAGGAAAAGTATCTTAAGGGGGATCATGAGGGAGACTGCCCAGTGTCCATCACTGGCATTGCCCTTGTGTGAGGTGATTGGACAACTGGGGCATGTCCCCAAACCCAAGATCAGTAAGGAGAAAGAAGAAACCATTTTATCAGGACTCTAGGGAGCCTGCTCACTTACACTCCAAAGCATACCAACTCCATTGTGGCTGGGATCTTTCCCAAGTCTCTTCTTCCTGTCAGGAGTCAGGAAAACCTTACTTACCCAGTCTTTCGATTTTATTTTATTTTTAAATTGGCATAGAAAAAGTTCAGTTTCATGATAGCATTTCCAAATGTATTTTGTTGTAGTTGATCCCTCCCCTTCTCTATTAGAATCAGGCTTTCACGCCTTGTGCGTCCTGTTGTTTTCTGTCCCTTTTCAACACTCATTATTCCCCCCACACCCACATACACACCTATGTGTGCAGGGAAGTGGGTAGTTGTCTGTCTGAATCTGGGTCACCTTGTTTAAAGTGATAATTCTCAGACCAGTCCCCTCTCCAAAGTCCTCACAATTTCACTTCTTTCAGCAAATAAAACCCCACTGTTGTGTGCAGTAGGCTTCCATCATCCATGTCTCTGTTAATGAGCATCTAGTTTGGATCCATTTCATTGCCATTGTGAACAGAGCAGTGAACATGGATGTGTAAGTATCCATGTGCTAGAATATAGGGTCCTATATACCACCTATATACCACCAGAGTAGTACAGCTGGGTCATATGGTAGTTCAAGTTTTTGAAAAACCTTATGCTGATTTCCATGTGGCATACCAGTTCACATTCCCACCAACAGCAGAAAAGATGTCTTCTTTCCCACACAGCCTCTTTAGCATTTGTTGCTATGCTTTCATGATCAGAGATGTTCCAACTGCCAAGAGATAGACTCAAAGTACTTTTAGTTTGCCTTTCCCTAATAGCTAAGGCTGTTGGACACCTTTAAAACTAGTTTTTGACCATTTGTATTTCTTTTGTTGAAAATTGCCTGTTTATTTCATTCGCCCATTTTTTTGATTGGCACATTGGGAATATTTTGTGTGTTGAACTTTTTAGTTCTTTATCTATTCTAGATAATAACAAGCAGAAAGAGGTACAGCTCACAAGGGTTCTCTACACTTCTGTAGGCTGCCTGTTCCCTTTACTGTGAGAAAATTAAAAGTTTTTCATGTAGTCTCATTTGCTCAGTCTAGGGACATATAGAAACTACAAACTTCCCAGGCAAACACCAGGTCTGTGGGGAAAGGAACCCAGGAGAAAACTTTTCTTCCCTTCATTTCTCAACACTCTGCAGACATTTCACAGAGCTCCTTACAGGTTTCTGAAAAGATAGAAGCACTGGCTGTTTCCCAATTACTCATCCCAGGCCCTGCTCTAGTTCTAGGAGAAGCAGGCTGCATGTGAGCCTCACTAGAGACTCAGCTTTGGAGGAACAGGGACAGAAAAGTATTATGAAATGAAATAGCACAGTGACCAACATGCTAGAGATTTGAACTTGGATCTTCCTGTTTACACAGTAGTTTTGTCCCATCAACTCCAATCCAGACATAGGGTCTTAGTTCATTTTGGTTTTGTTTTTTCCCAATATAATTGTAAATTCTCTCATTCTGCAATGGTGGTGATTATGTGACCATTTCTCTTTGGTCATTTCTGCCTTCCTCTCTCCTCCCCCCTTCCCTACCTTCCTCTTCCTCCTCTTCCTCCTCCTCTTCCTCCTCTTCTTCCTCTATGCCTTCCCTCTTCCTTTTCCTCCATCTTCCACTTTTTTCCTGTTTTTCAACTTTTAATTTATTATCCTCCTGCCTCTGCTCCCCAAGCTTACGATCTTAATCCCACCAAGCAGTGTGCACGTTCTTCTGTGTTGACCACCGCTATCTTTCAGGTTTTGAAGGTGGCACTACTCCTCAGGTCTGTTGTCTATTCCTCTTGGGTTTTCATCTGTCTCTGCTCTCTCTGCCATGTCACTTTTCTGACCCCTGAATGGGAAATCGTTCTCAAGTTTGTTTTGTTTCATTTCAAATATTTTGTTTTTATTTTGATAGATTATTCAGGAATCTCACATCATGTAACCCAATTGTGCTTATCTCCCAGTCTTCCCATGTCTGTGCCTCTATCCTCCCTGACCTCCTTACCCTCACACACAAAAACAAAACATAACAAAACAAACAAACAAACAAACAAACAAACAAAAAGCAAGTCCACCTTATGTTGCCTGTATACTCATTGAAACTTGGTCAAATTCCTAGCAGTCATCTCCCTCAAAAAGAATGAGTCCTTCTCCAAGTGCATCTGCTCCAGAAGCCATCAACTGAGGAGGGCCAGTGCTGTGGGGTGGCGATGTCCACAGCTTCTACCTGCAAGGGGTGGGGCTGGCTTTCTCTCTAGCACAATAATGAGATAGTATATCATGTATTCCAAGTTGGACTCAAACTTCTTGTGTAGCCAAGGATGAGTTTGAACTCCTGGTCTGCCTGTACCTGTCTCTTTAGTGCTAGGATTACAGACATGCATCACCAGACCCAGTTTGTGAGGTACTGGTGGTACACTCAGGGCTTTGTGAGTGCTAGACAGGTACACAACCAACTGAGCTCCACAGCCAACCGAGCTCCATCCTCGGCTCTTCCCTTTTTCTACAAGAAGATCTGTAAATGAATCTTTCATGTCCTAATCCAATATGTTCCCATTTGCATTCATATCATGATCCACCAGTGCCACTGAGAGCTTTCTCATCTGGGCTGATCTGGACACCATTCCTAAGTATCTTAGCTCTCTCTGTCAGTTTCATGATGGTATACAAGGTTATATTTTCAATAACAAGAATAAAAAAGCTTTGAAAGTTTACAAGCACATACCGTCCTAACTTTTGAAAGATGGAGAAAGATCTCAGAAGATATAGGCTAGAGAAACTGCTATAAATTCTTGGCACAATTCTACTGTAAATTGTAAAAGATTTCTTGATAGTATGAGCAAAGAAAATACTGAATGCTTCAAAACAACATAAATCTATGAAGAAAAAAATGCAAACCCATCTAGTTTCCTCCTCTCCTGCTACTGCTGGACAGAGGGAAGAGGGCACTGCTGTAGACTGTGCTGTGTGGACTTCAGCAGGGAAGCCAGCAAACTCCACTCGTGGAAACGAGACGAGAATAGGGGAGAGCAACACTTTCCAGGAGAAGAGTGTTCATGAGGTTCAAGACCAGAGCTTCAAGTCAGAATGTAAATTCCTTTTCCTGATGGAATACAGCAAAGAAAAATGCATATATAATGAAAGGCAGAAGTAGCATCTCCAAGAATACGTAACTTCTCTGTCCAGAACAGGAAGAAAGGAGGGAAGTAAAAAGGAAGGGAGGAAGAAAGACCAATGAATCGCAGAATTCCAATATAAGCAGAAAATAGCTGGAAATTCGGCTCCCACAGAACAAGAGATTCACCCGGACACGCTGTGAACACAAATGGAGGTATATCCGGTGAGGACTTAAGGGGACAAATCCCCTTACAAGAAAAGGATAAGGGCCAAGCATGTAGCTAAGTTGGTTAAGTACCTGTGTGGTACACAGAAAGCCCTTGGTTGCCCCACTCCCACCCCAGTACCTCACAAATAGGGCCTGAGGGTGCATATCTGTAATTCCAGCCCTAAAGAAATGGATTCAGGAGGTCCAGAGCGTCAAGATCATCCTTAGCTACATAAGAAGTTTGACTACAACTTGGAATACATGAGGTACTAGTTTAAAGTGGGGAGGGGGCACACAGAGAAGGAGAAGAAATGCTTGGGCTTTAGTGATCTCTCTTATAGACAAATAAAGCTTCTGTTTTAGGCAGGTTTTCTTTCAACTTCTCTCTGTAACGAAGGTATTTATGCAATGATGAACCAGCCTAACTCTATCTTAGGCTTTAAACTATTGTATAGGAAAGACAAGCTAGGTTCACTTCTGTTTTATGATTAAACCTCTGTTTCTCAAGCACTGGGCTACGCCTCACCTGTGACATTAACTACAAATCTTTCCGTACTATCTGTGAGTTATGCCCCACCTGTATCATTAACTACAAATGGCTCTGTACTGTCTTCTCCAGGAAACTGACAACCGTGTCTTTGTTTCAAAAAGATGTTTATAACCATTTTGCAACCCTAGCTTCATTTCAAAAAGTTGCTATGACTACCTTGTTATGGCCACCTTTGCAATTATGTCTTTGTTTCAGGAGGTTGTTTTGACCAACTTGTTATGCTTATCTTCTGCTTTTATAAATCTGCCTATTTTGCCTGTCAAATCCCCAATTTGGAAATGCGGAACCCCCAAGCTATAAAAACCTTGTCTTCCTCCTGTTCAATCTCTTGAACCCTGTTTTTAGGGGGAGACATCCCACGTACATAGATTTAAAGGAAAGCTTACTTTATTGATTGCTTGCTTTAATTAATTTGGACATTAAGTTGGGTTGGTGGTTCTTCTCCATGCATGTTTGGAATTAACAGAAACTTGTGTCTCGTCTGTATGTCTACAAATACACCTGCATATGTAATCTGTACACATATGTATATAGCATCTGTCAAAAACAATACTAAAAATAATAAATAATATTAGTGTAGAATTGAAAGCAAAAGCCAGTTGTTGAGTGTGCAGTTTGTTACACCTGGTCTCCTTGACAATGACCCCTGGAAGTCTGTGCAGGTCAGCCATGACTTTTCGTGTCATGCTGTGATGAGCAGAGATTTGTGTCTTGCTTGCTTATCACAGTATACTTTTCACTTTGTGCTGCTTCTGAGTGACTCTCATTATGTTTGCACTCCAAGGTAAGAGCTTTTCAGCTACTTGGTGTCTGAATCTTGCTGTATTTCAGGAAGGAACCTGGGCTATTTGTTCTTTTACCCTTGGATACTTTAATGGTTTGACCTTGTAGCTGAGAATCTCTTCTCTTCTCCAAACCAGAGAGGCAAAACCTGCCTGGTTTCTGTGGTAAACAGATTTTTGGGGTAAGCTGGAAATTTTATAACAATGTGACATGCAAGGAAAATCTGATTCCGTGCACGCAGCCCACAGTCGACCCAGCAAATTATTCAAGTGAGTACTAGCCATCACTGCGATCACTTAATAAAATCTTGATTTGAATGCTGGCGTGTGTGTTTCCCGTTAGTGTACGGTTTCCGCTTTCTGCCATGGAAGGTAGCTGTCTGCTCAGTGCCAGGGTGTGGGAGAGTAAAGAGCACTGCTGTGTGGCTATGGAAACCAGCCAGGCAAAGCTAAACACACCCAGCTTTTGCTTTCCCAAGCCAAAAGAGGGATCTCTGGCTTCTCTCTGTGACCCTTGGTTGCAGCAAGGGGTGGTAAGGAAGAGATGGATGGCCACTAGGAAGAGTCCTGTATACATACAGATGCATATTCTTACAATAATATAAACACCGATACATGTAACATTTATATATGTTGAGGCGTACACTATATGCACAACTCTATTCTTTTATCCTCTCCAGCTTCAGCCTCTGAATTCTCTCCCTCAGTTACTCTGAAACATAACCCAGCTCTCGGAAGTCTGTTGCGATAAAAATTTCTGTTTATTGCAAAAAAATTGTTTTGTCTCTTACACTTTTTTAATTTTATTTTTAAGAACTTTGTAAAGCAGTCCTGTATTTACATATTTTCCACCCCTAAGTCCCCATATGACTCCTCTCATATTTCCCTAATTCCATCTTAAATTCATGAGCTCTTTTTGTGTAATTAGTATGGTTTTACACACACACACACACACACACACACACACACACACACACGTACATAAGTACAAGCTGCTGAGTCCCTGTAGTATTGGTCATATGTGTGTTTAGGTCCAGCTACTTCAGATTGGATAACCTATCAGGGGACTCATTGTGGAGAGTCCAGTTCTCCCTGTTCAGTGGCCATTGATTGCCAGTAGCATCTAGGTTTGGGGCCTTGTGAGATTTCCCTCACCCTCATGAGTGAGCCAACTGGGTGGTCATTGTGTTGGTCTTGTGTAGTCAACCACTCAGTTGAGCTTTCTTAGCTACAATTTCCTTGTCATAGCCCAGCAGTTCTCAACCTGTAGGTCACAATCCCCTTGGGGCTCGTATATCAGATATCCTACATACCAGACATTTACACTACAATTCAACAATAGCAAAGTAACAGTTATGAAGTAGCAACAAAATAATTTTATGGTTGGGGGTCACCACAGCATGAGGAACTGAATTAAGGGGTTGCAGCATTCGGAAGATTGAGAATCACTGTTGTAGAATGGAGAAACTTTTCGGGGCCTTGGAATTGGTACACAAAACACCCAGACACCAAGTTCTCAGCACAAAGTAAATTTATTGCCCCAGAGGGACAGGGATGGGGGAGGTGAGAAGGGGCAAATGCTTCAGGAGCTGACAAAGACAGCAAGCAAGCAGCAGGTGTTTCTGCAGAAGTGGTTTTTAAGGGAAAAAAAGGGTAAACTTTGTGCTAGGGTGAGTTGGTACGTCCTGGTTGGTCAACGTTGCCAGTGTAGCCAAGTCATGAATTTTGATTGCTGGACCTTGGTGTTCCATCTCAGGAATGAGTCAGCTGCCAAACAAAGAAATAGACTTTGGGGGCTAGATTTAGGAATATAATCTGATGGGCCTCTGGGGGGCCCACGGACTGGCCCTGCTCCTTAAAGACATGCTCTTTGTCTGCCTCTGCCGTCTTCCCACTGCTGTGTTCCGAGGCCCTCTTGCCCTCGGTCTGCTTCTCTCCACGGTGTGTGCTGCCCCACTCTACCTTTTTTTTTTTTTTCCAGTTCCACAAAACAACTTTTAAAAAGCATCTTCCCATAAGATCTGACTTTTCTAGTTGTTCTGAAGAAATCCTGCTCTCTGCAAGCTCATCCTTCATTGGTCAATCTCTCTAAGGAGCCTCCGTGGATGGGACTCTCGGACTCCCCGCACAGTCCCTCGGGTGCTGGTAGCTGCCTCCATTTTAGTTTGGTCTTGGAAAACAATCTTCTAATCCTTCCATAAGACAGACAGACAGACAGACAGACAGGTACACACACACACACACACACAAGTCTTTCAGAAAATGAATATTGATGGTCAGTGTTAATTGTCAGCCTGTTTGGATCTATAATCACCTGGGAGAGGGCCCCTGAGCATGTCAGTGGGGAATTATCTTGATTGATTGGTAGGAAGACCCAGTTTGGGTGTGGCCGGGTTTTTCCTGAGAAAGTGACCTCAGAAGGTATAAGAGCTAAGTGTGAGGGAGCCCTCATGCCTCTCTGTTTCTCAGCTCTGCATCTAGTTCCCTTCAGGTCTTGTCACTAGGACTCCCCTGGCCCAGAGGCTGTGCTCCTACTGTGAGCCAGAGGCTGTGCTCCTACTGTGAACCTGAATACTTTCTGACTTAGGTTGCTTTCCAGTATTTTATCACAGCAACAGGAAAACAATCTAAGGCAGTGGACAAAAGCAATCTGAGGAGAAGGAATGGTGTCTTGAAAGGAGGAGATCTCAGCGCCCAGGCCCAGCACTGTTCATGTCCTGGCTCTTGTCATCTCCTCAGCTGATAGCATCCACGCCCAATACACAGTTTGCTATTTCAACAAGATATTTCATTTAGCCAATAAACTTAATTCTCTTAAAATGAGTTCAAGTCCTTATACTGTTGTCATCACAAAGGGCCAACCAATACAGGCTTAAAAATCTTCAGGCAGGTAACTACCTTTTATGTATAGTAGATTATCGGGGGAGAGACACAACAAAGACTCAAAAAGATGGGACGATTGCAGCGTAGCACACCTAGACAGCAGTGTCCCCCTGAGGTGTGATGCTCCCATCCTGTGCATGCTTCAAGCAGTGTACTTTCTCTGGAGATTATGTCAACTCGTTCCTGGGTATCTCAGCCACCTGCTCTTGTGACTGAGGCATGTAACCTAAGGAAAATGTCTAAGGTAAGCAACTAAGCAGCTGAAAATATCCATCTAAGAAAGTAAAGAGCTTCATCAATGTCTTCTCAGTGTTACTGCAGTGACTCAGAGCCCTGCATTAGAAAGGCCATCCCACACAAACAGTATCAGCATCCTGCGCAGGGATGGGATGAGAGGTGTATACTCAAAAAAATGTCCCTTTAGACTTATTCAGTCATCCCAAAACTTATTCTATCCTTCCTCAAAATGAAGACATACTTCTATCTGCAGTACACACACACACACACAGAGAGAGAGAGAGAGAGAGAGAGAGAGAGAGAGACAGAGAGACAGAGAGACAGAGAGAGACAGAGAGAGACAGAGAGAGAGACAGAGAGAGACAGAGAGAAAGCTAGATAGAATCTTCAGCTAGAACTTGATGCCGAACATACTCAGAAATCTGAGGGTTCTTGATGGGGTCAGCCAAACAATGATTTTTACAACTATATGGTATGCTTACAACAAATTATTACCACTAGTAAAGACCCACAGTTTATAAATTGTTTACTTTGTAAGTGTAGCAGACTTGCAAAAAATCTCAAATGGCATCTTTATTAATCTTTACTTTTCTATGCTCTATTTCTGAGGGGAGAAGAAAAAGGTCTGATATCTTCATTGAAACAGAAATGGAATATAATCCTAGGTTAGCCTAAGATAAAGCCACAGGGCCATTGTCTGTTAAAGTAAAACACACACACACACACACACACACACACACACAAACAAACAAGTAATTCTGAGCAAAGGGTGTATTAAAAGAAGCAGGTACCATGGAGTGAGTATTGTGTAGAATACTGCATGTGTACTGTTGACAATTTGGAATCAGCCTAAACACACAACACAGTTTGTTGGCACACTCCAGCATGTAGATTCATTCAAGGGATGATTAAAGCCTGCGTCCTCAGACACTAATGACACAGCGGGCAAAGTTTGTGGTGTATTTCAAGTTTTAAAGAAAAATACACTTTCCTCTGTCATCTCAATGAGGGAATTCAAGATGGAAAGCCTCAACAATATCAGTGTTGGAAGAGTAGGGGTGGGAGAAAATTCTCATTCTGACCCATTAAGTTTTCTATATACCACATGCTCTTCTGGTGAGTGCACACTCTATAACCAGAGGCTTTTGAGGATGCCTGGAAAATAAGAATTGAGGTCCAAGTAAACACTGCTTGCCTACATCAATTCAATGGCCTTAAGAAGGCATAGAGTTAGATGAAGTAACATGGAGGTGTGGGTCTCTAAATAACTGGGCTGGAAATAGACATTTTAACAACAGATCTATTTACTTATATGTGCGTATGTATGTCTGTACACATATAGTGCGAGACAAAGCTTCCAGTGTCCTCTTCTATTATTTTGGCATATCCTTTGACCCCTTGAACTGGGAGGTCCCCATTTTATCCGACTGGAAGCCAGAAAACCCCAATTGTCTTCCTGCCTCTGGCCACCTTGGAGTTGAGGTCACAGGAATGTTGGGAACATGGGTGCTGGCTATGGTCCTCATGACTACAGCAAGCACTCTTGACCACTGAGCCAGATGTGTAGTCATTTCTCCGATGCCCATCAATTCAGATTTTAGGGTTTTTGTTTTACATTTTTCCTGTTTTAGTCCTAGCAGTCAGTTAAGAATAGGTGTTCTGTTTCTCAGAAATGAAATTGATTTTGACCTTTCTAAAATTTACCTTCTTAATTTTTTCCCTTGCCTTTTGATTTTGCTTTGTGTTTTCTTCTTTCTCCAGAAAACTCAAAACAGTGACTTGAAGCCTTCTGAAATCAACACCCTTGGCTAAGGTGAAGGTTTGGCTATGTCTGAGATAGGTCTCACACAGTGCTAAGGCTTAATGCTCATGGCTAAGATTTCTTCCTCAGCTTCCTGTCCCTTTCTGTTCTCTCCATATGCCCCACCAACAGGCTCAGTCCCCAGTGGAGACTCTAGTGAGAGGTGACAGGGTAATGATGGTGCTGACTTCAGTGATGAGCTTATGGATTTGTGAGGAAAGGCCACACCAACAAGGCTGGAAACCATGGCATCACCATGGATGGTCACCTCTTTCTTTCAGTTGTTTGGCTCACATGTTTGTCACAATGTCGGCACATACTCATGCAAACTTGGTGTCTGGATTCTGCAGAGGACCTGATTAACGGCCTGGGTTTACTTTGCTCCCTTCTCCTGAGAGTTGAATTTCTACACAAGTCCATTTAGAGCTCTACCAAAAGACCCGCTGAGACCTAGAGAGTGGTTTTCAACCTTTAACATCATCAGCAACAGCAATGACAAGATTGGTTCTTGGCTTGATGGATTAGAAATTAGGTGGCTCTAAGAAAAATCCATAATTTCTGTGGGGACTGGATAACTCATTAGAAACTCTAACTCATTATAGTAGGAGCTGTGTTTATATTAGCTGACTCCAGAATTTGCATTGCCAAGACAGTCTGTGGAGAGTCACAGCGTGGGCTTCTGAGAATGAGTGCCTTGGAAAACAACCTAACACTCTAACATTTACCAAGTTCACAAACTGAACCTCTCTAAGTCGTCAGTGTTTAACTCTAAGGTAATAACACTTACCACTAAGTCCATTGCGAGAAGTAAACATGTTTAAAAGCAAGTTCCTGATAAATGCTAATAAATAAATCCTAAAATCTATAATAAAGTCTTCATTATTGTTGATAGAGGTATTAGTCAGTGAGAGTCAGAAAGGACAGCTATCATTGAAGACTCTCTATGTGAGGAAAAGACAGGAGAGGAGCCACAAAATTAAAAAGAACTCTCTAATTTCCTCGATTCCTAAAATCCACCAGGAAAGGAATTTGCTAGCATGAGTGAACATGGTGTTAGCTTTCCTTCATCTCAGAAATGCAACATAATGAAAACCGTGACCAGGCCCAATCCAAACGAAGATATCTACAGGAATAACACTGAGAGAGACACAGGATTTGTTTTGGCAAAAGAAGAGATTTCTGATTGTTTTGGTTTTCTCTGCTTGGAGCCAGTCAGCATCTGGCTTTGAGAGACCTGGGCATGGTCACCATATGTCCTACATTTTCCTAGAGCAATCTCAATTTAAAATTTTGAGACATGTCACCTCTAAAGAACTCTGGCTTTTGTAAGACCATGGGTCCTTACTTACACTTCAGAAAGCATGGTCAGTGTGACTACAGACATCAGGATCTGACAGGGTCTAGACAGAGAATGCAACAAAACGGGATACAGAAAAGCTGGGGTGTTTTTTTGGAGGCATAAGAACCTGATTTTGATCCCCGGAACCCACATTTTATAAAGCCAGTTGTGATGGATTGTGCCGGTAATCCTAACACTGGAGAGACAAGAGACACGAGGCCCCTGGAGGTTACTGGCTGTAGAGTATGAGGCCAGGTTCAGTGTCTCCAAAACACCTATCTTAAAAAATAATGTCAAGAACAGTCACGAAAGATGCTTGCCATTGGCTTCTGACCTCCACAGAGGCAGACACACAACTATGTACACAGGAACATGGTACCACACAAGTAGACGCATCCATAAAGGGCAAAGGAAGGACGGATGTCATAACAGTAACTGTTAGGCCTCATAAGTTCACTGACAGTTTTAGCCTGCACATCATGGCTGAATTGTGGCATACACTAGTTCATCCAGGACTTGACATGCCCTTGGAATGGGACACTGTTATTCTTTGCTGCTTTTGTGGAAATGGACTCAGGGAGACTCAACACCTTGCTGAGAGTCACCCAACTGGCTAGTGACTGAGCTGGGACAGAAGCCAGGCTTACTGCAGAGTGTCTCACTATGTAGACTCGTCATACATTTCAAGTATGTATGTTTTAGACAAGAAGATTGAGGGTCAGTGCCTGCAATTTCTGGGCTAACTGGAGCTCTGGGAGTATCAGGCAGGCTACTACTCGCAGACGAACAATTCTCTCAAGGAGTTGTTTTTCAAATTGATTTCAAAAATCTTGAAATCAGAAATCCACTCCATGAAAGTAAATGAATCTGGAAGGGATTACTCAAGCTCCGCCAGTCCGGGAGAGCTGGGGGTTTGGCTACACATTATGTTCTATTTTTCAAAGGTTCTGGGAGAGGCAAAACTCAAAACATGTCTCTGCACACAATTACCCACTTTAGTTTCAAACCCGTAAGTATTTCTAGAGGAACTGACTACCCTGGTCCTGTTTCTTATTTTGGAGAATGTCCCTCCTGTGAACGTCTGCAGACAGGGCAGGCTAAAGCACACTGAGGAAGCCTGTGGAAGCCAGATGAAGGACCCAACTCAGCCTGCTGTGAACACAGAAAACAAGGCATGCAGCATATCTACCCCAGCCTTTGCTGCTCAGTGATTCAGGTCGGCTTCTTAGGTTGGAACTGAAGGAAGAGATGACAAACAGGTACCTGCTGCCCAAGCCTTTGCTCTTGATGCAGGACACCACCTCACCCTTAGGAAATAATTACACCATAGTGTGGTAGGACAATGTTCCATAGATACACGGAGATGGGAATTCTTAAGGCCAGCCTTTAGTGGTAGTATTAGTAATGTATTTCTGGGTAACAAGTTACCAAAAATTTAGTGTCTTAATACAACAGCCATTTGTTTGTATTTCATCAGTTTGTGGGTCAAGAATTTAGAGAACAGTCAGCTGGAAAATTCTTTCCATGTGGTGTCAAGGGGGATCACTTGATAATCTTCACCTCTGGGGGCTAATTTATCCATAAGATGCATGCATGGTGGCTTCACTATCTTTTTCCTTGGCTTCCTGGGGACCACCAGGTTATATTTAGTCAAACCAGATATCAGTATCTCCAGGCTCAATAAGACGAGATGGATGTATGCCTCATTCCTTGATAGAGGGATAATTAATGTGTAGCTATGTCATCTCTACACATCACTTACTTCCTCCTTTGTAAATGTCCCTACCAACCATAGTTATCATGTTTGGCCTAGGGTCTAGACTCTGACCACCAAAATTGACCCAGAACTCACCACATCTTCTCAGGTCCGCTTCCTTAGGTATGGCTGCTCTAATCCTGAGTGCCTATAAGGTAAAAGGATTTTTCTTTCTATCTTCATCCCCACAGGTGCCCAATAGACAATGATGAGATGGAAGAAGGAAGGTGTGCACACAGCCCTGCTTGAGAAGGTGCTTGGTCACTGGTTCATAACACTTAAGCTCGGTCAGGATCCTGTCTTTCCTTGGACTAGGGTTTAATCACGTGTCCTAACTCACCAGTCAGTTCTCCAGGCTCTTTTCCCCTCTCTGACTCACTCTAGCCTATGTCTGCAGTCAAGCACACCTCTCACTATGCGTCCTACTCATGGGAGTTCAAGGATCCAATCCTGTCTTCCTGTACTGTTTCTGTATCTTTTCACTGACACTGAGAGAATGCTCTTAAAAGCTTTATGGGTTTCAGATCAGGTTTGCTTATGTTGCTTTAACAAAATATCTGAGGGCTGATAATTAATAAACAACAGAAATCTATTTCTGGTATGTCTAAGATTAAAATGATGGCAGGCAGATTCCATGTCAGGAAAAGGCTGCTCCCTCCCCCACCTCTTAGAATGGTGCCTTTCTGCTATACACACACGCACACACACACACTCACATGCACACGCACATGCACACACACATGCACACACATGCACATGAACACACACACACACTGGAAAGCAAAAGGGAACAACTATATTTTATCAATTCCTTTGATAAGGGCTCCAGTGTCATAATGGTGGCTGTTTCCCACCCTCATGACTTGATCCCCTTCTATAAAGGTTGTGCCACTTAATCCTGCCATAGCAACTTTTAGGACTAAACAAAATCAATTTGGGGGCACCATATTCTGATTAGACTATAGCTTCTTTGTTATGTTTTCATTTAATATTTTGGGCGCAGAGAATGCTACAGCACACCTGTGGAGGTCAGAGGACAGCATATAAAAGTTGGTTCTCTCCATCTACCACATGGATCCCAGGAATTGAACTTGAGTCATCAGACTTGGCAGCAACCACTTCAACCTATTGAGCCATCTTGCTGGCCCCATATTAGTTTCTTGTGTGATGATCTATAAAATTAATTTCAACAAACAAATATTTATAGTCACTCATATTTTAAGATTAGCTATTTTCAATCCTTGACTTTGGGGCCATTTTGAGGCAATGTTCATGGGATTCTTAGAAATGCAACACCAACCTGTGAGTGCTATGCCCGTAAGGTTCTTACAGACCTTTTTACTTACCAACAAGGCTGTAAGAGTCAAGGTAAGTCACATGCAAGGGATAGGATGACACTAGGACTCCAGACTGCTTTGCTCACTTGCGGCTGCCTGCATAGAGATTTCTGGAAGGCTAAGCTGACTTCACTGTGGATCCAGGTGCTGACACAGGGACTTGGTGTCATGGAATGTTCAAAGCAGCTAAACTTTTTACTTGAAGCTCAAGGCTCCTCAAGAAGGAATTCCGGCAAGAAAAGTAGAGGATGCCAGTCCTTTGATGATCTGACCCCGAGTCACTTGGTGTCGTGACCTATTGCTTTCTTTTGAGTCACAAGCCCACTCAGATTTAAAGGAAGGGGACTTTGTTGCCTCCACAGGAGTGTCAAAGAATTTGAGAAACATTTAGATCATACCAAGCTTCAACAGGAAAATCCTTCCACAGAAAGGGAAATTTAGGGTAAAGCCTAGGCTGGGGGACATTAATGGCTGCTCAGGGTAGACATCAGAGATAAAGCATACAGACAAACTTCCTGGGGCTGAGGTGGCAAAGTATAGTCAAGGCTGTATAGGCAAGACAAAGTATAGTCATAGAAGACTGTGCAAGAAGGTTTTTCAGAACTGCTTTCAGATTTAAGTATAACGGGGAACTAATTCTGGGATCCAGAACCCTCTTGTCCTCCCATTCACCTGTGGCCCTACCACAATCTGAAGAGTAGTATACCAGAGTCCAGAGGAAACGTCCAGCTGGAGATAATGTCTTTTTGTAGACTAGGCCCCAGATCTGGAATCAAGTTTGCCATAAACATCAGGAACTATATACACACAAGAGCTGACTACAGGGGGCTGCCTCAGGGGGAGTAAAAGGAGGCTGGGCATGAGGGCTGAGGGGTGTGATGCTGGAGAAGGAAGCTTCCTGGTGTGGGGTAAAGAGAAAAGAGATTGCACAAGAGCACCAGGCATCCCAGTGCCTGACCATCTGGACAAGAATTCTGAGGAACCAGGCCCTTCCTGATCACTGCTGGAGTTACATTTGTCAAGGCTTTCAGTCAGGGAAGAACCGAAAGCACATCAGAGGGCTTGATTTATATCCTGACAAGTGAGAATCAGGCTCCTTTTATACTATTATCCTGGGAAGTTACAGAACATGCTGATGAGTTTATATTATGCCCTGTGGGTAATACACAGCTATTAGAGGATTTTAATATGACAAGTGGTATTTATTTATAGGCATTTCACAAGAATCTGCAAGAGTGCCTGGTACCCTTGTACCCTGCATATCTTTGCATGTGTTGGTAACATTTGATTTTCTCTACAGTACAGAAAACACTCTGAAAAAGGGTGGGACTGAGTTAGGTTTACAGTTTAAAATCTGGAATGTCCCCCAGAGGCTCCTGTGGTGAATGTATGACCCTTAGGTGGTGGTGCTCTTGGGAGACTGTGAGACGTCAAAGAGGTTAGTGCTCACTGAAGGAAGTAGGTCATTGCCCGTGTGCCCATCACAGGCCCAAGAGCAAAGGGATGAACACTGAAACTGAGAACCCAGAGTCTTTATAAGTTGACTACTTCGGGTATTTTGTCACAGTCTCTGAAAGCGAGACATATGGAAGCCTAGAAGTAATAAGAGGTGTTGAATAACACCCCAGTTTATGGCAATTATGCTAGAGATAACTGCAAAGAAAAGAAGCATAGAGGTGTGAGGCAGTGTCTGCAACACTGTTGCAGTATTTTCAGTGTTACATTATGGGTCCATCTCCAACACCCTAGGTGACATCCTGACAAAAAGCTATAACTTCTTCATCCCTCTGTGGGAAATGCCTGTGTAGATGTACAATTTCTCCTTAACATAAGTATATTAAATTAGTTACACACAAAAGGATTATAATTATTATGTGTAAATTTCCTTTATTTGGTTGGGAAGCTGTCTGGGACTGAGGGTCTTTAACATGGTCCACAAAACTCTGACCGATCTACGTGCTGGCCCCTCTCACGCTCTCTGCTTCAAGTTATACTGTCTTTCTTTCTTGACCAAATGGCCAAGCACTGCTTTTCATCTCACATCTCCCCTCACGCCTGTATTTGTAGTTCTCCCTGCTCCTCCTCCAGCACTCTGCTTTGATTGTCATAACTCAGATCAAATCTCACCTTTCCAGATGAGGTATCCCCTGACTATTTAGTCTAAAGCAGAGTCAGAGTAGCTCAAACGTTTCACTTGTTTCACAGTTAACATAATACCTTAAAACTGTTTGCTCTGAACACATGCACAAGTAAGTTATGCGTGTGTATGCGTGTGTGTGTGTATGTGTGTGTGTGTGAGCATATGCACACACACACCTGAACAAGCATCCACAATGGTTTGACGTGAAGGGACGTGACCAATTCTGAGACTTCGGATAAGAAAGCACAGAGATCAGAAAACACATGAACACGTGCTCCAATTCAGAAGTTACTAGGTATTTACTCCTGCCCACAACTTTGAAGGCCCATGTCTGAACTTGAGCTGGGTGGGTATTAAAAGAGCCCTGAGGAGCTGGGATGGGTGTTAGAAGAAGAGCCCTAAACAAGTCTGGTTCTGGAGCTATGAGGCCTTGGGTAAGTCACTCAACTCTCATGGACACTCCCTTCCTTTAAAATTCTGTTCCCTGAGGTCAGCATAATCTGCTTGTTGTCCCTGAGTTGAAGGGACTGCAGAAAGAGGGATGCTAAGCTTCTTCTCTGTATGTTCTGCTCAATGCTATTTGGGCATCTAGAAATATTAGAAGATCTAGACACCAACTGAGAAGAAAAGCAAGCTAGGTTTTATGGAGATGTATCCGATTAGGGGGTCCAAGAAAGGAAATGCACAAGGGAAGTTGGCCAGGAGGATTTAAGACTAATGTCTGTTTATAGTCTTTGGTGATAGGCTCTGACAAAGATTTTCCCAGTAAAAATATCGTAGAGAATGATATATTGTTTGCAACTGGACATTCTCTGTGTCCTAACTTCTCTGTTACACTCTTTGCTTGGCTAGTGGGGAGGGAACTCATTCATCATCAGGCTTAGATATAACACTAACTTTATAAGAATAGCTTCCCTAGGCAGCTTCCTGCTCACGCCTGGGTTCATCACCCTTGTTAGTCCAGACATGACTTCCGTTCTCCCCATTGTACCCCTTACATTGTAATTAAGCATTACTCACCAGAGAGTCACACTAACACTAAATTCTTTGGAGACTAGCATTTTGACAGTTGTATCAGATATGTGACTTGACACATGGCACAAATTGAAGAAATAAATGATAGATAGATAGATAGATAGATAGATAGATAGATAGATAGATAGATAATAAATGACAGATAGATTGATAGATAATAGACAGATAGATGATTGAAAAATGATAAAATATAGATTGAGGTTCCTAACCTATGTGGCAACCTCTTTGGGGGTCCAATGGCACTTTCACAGTCTCATATCAGATATTTGTAATTCATAACAATAGCAAAATTACGGTTATGAGTAGCAAAGAAAATAGTTTTCTAGTTGGGGGTCACATGGCACACAGTTGAAAGTCATTCTAGATGTTGGGAGCTGATGGTGGAAAACAATCAGATCACGTGAGTCATATTACAAACAAGTTTCCTAAGTTCTCTTGAATAGCATGTGCTGCCTAGTTCTATGTGAACTTGACACAAGCTGTAGTCATCTAAGAGGAGTGACCCTCAATTGAGAAAATACCTCCACAACATGAGGAACTGTATTAAAGGTCACAGTGCTAGGAAGATTGAGAACCTAGAAGATAAATAAATAATAGGTGAACTGATAGATGATAGATATAGATTATGAACAAGAAAAATAGATGATAGATGATAAAAGATGATAGACTGATAGATGATTGATAGATAGATAGATAGATAGATAAATAGACTTCTATTTGAAAAATCATCTGAAATGAAAGAACTGTAAATAGGTCTGTCAACAGAATGGCTTTGTCTTCCATACAGGGAAGCAGACATGCAGAGCTTTTTCTCACGCTGGATGCTAGGGCAGCTTGTGACTATATCACGAGCTTGCCTTGAACTTCCACAGAGTTTAGCTCTTGCTTCTTGGAGCCCTGAATAAGCAGAAAGAAAAGAAGCTTGTAGCTCACACCAAAGAAAAGACTGTTTGTTCTCAAGACACTGAGCATGTTGTTCAATGCAGCAAGTTCATCTCTGCATTCTCCTGGAGCCTGCAAGGGTCATTACAGCAGCGGCCTTAGAAGCTACAGATTTAACTTACAGCCACTCAGCTGCCCCGGGGCAGCATTAACTTGGGTAGTTACTTTTCTTACTTTCTTAGTTTAATAGGCTGAGAAGATGATTTTTGAGAGACAGAGAGAGAGAGAGAGAGAGAGAGAAGTGGTAGGCTGAATAGAAATGCAGTTGAGATCAATCATTCTTCAGAATGGGATTTATTAAGAGAGAGCCTTGAAACTATGGGGTGAGTGGTAGGAGGGAGGCAAGCCATGGGGGTGGGTGGTAAGACAAAACTCTACAGCAGGAGACCATCACATCAGAGACAATATGGTAGAGCCTTGAAGACAGAGAGAGAGGGGGTGGAGAGAGAGAGAGAGAGAGACAGAGACAGAGACAGAGACAGAGAGACAGAGAGAGAGACAGAGAGAGAGACAGAGAGACAGAGAGAGACAGAGAGACAGAGAGAATTTCCCTTCAATAACATGGAGGTGTTGGAGGTAGGTGAGCATTCTGTACTTCATGAGAATATTAAAAGACAGATTACAGTAAAAGAGTAAAGAGAGATAGCCTTCATATACAACCTGAAAATGAGACCCAAGGGAGACAGAGAGCAGGCCTTCAGAGAAATCTCCCCAACTAAAGGAATTTTCCACACCATTTAGTCTGGGCTAGTCAGTTCAGCTCCTAACAGGCATGGAGCCAGGGACTGGGTAGGAGCATAATTTTATCTTCCAGCTGAGAGGGCAAGGAGCAGGGTTTGCTCTCTTCTTGGAGATCTGTAATGTGTGTCCTCTAAATGGCACTGCAGTGGGCCATCGGTGCGAGTGGGTGGCGTGGTCTAGTTAGAGAAGGGTGGCTGCCAGAGGCTCTGGGACCGGTCTCCCTGTGTGTCTCCTGTCTCTCTGCCTCTGTCCTTCCTTCTCTTGGTCACCACTGCCTTTGTGGCAGTGATAATCAGCTTGAATGCAAAGTAGCTCTCATCCCATTCTGGAGCTCAGTTTTCAGACAGCAAGAAAATGGGGAGATAATAAGAACCTCAAGTAGTCAAATCTACTCTAGGTAATTAGAAGCCAGGAATTCTAATCCTCGATTTAATTTAATCCGATTACTTCTGAGAGACAGAGTCCTGTGAGCCCCTTGACATGTGGACCCAGTTTCGGGGACTTACACTCATATGGCCTGGCACAGCATTTGACCAAGTAAATGAGAGGAAAAAAGTTTCCTTTAAAAAGTCCTGAGCACAAAGATTAATTAATGTCCAAGAATAAATATTAAGATAATAATTATAAGATTTAATGCAGGGAAATCCTAAACATACAGAATAAAAATCTCATATATATATATATATGTATGTCTACTTTGTACAGGCAAAATTAATAGCATTTCAACTAAATTATTGTTGTTATTATTACTATTTCCTATTATGCTGCATTACATGAAAAAGGACATTGCAAGGGGCATTGTTCTTAAGCAGTTTGTAAACCAAGTGTGTCCCATAAGCAGCAAACATGTGTGATGGGAAGCTGAGAGACCAGCACGGCGGGACACCAAGCTCACGTCCTGTGTGTCACCCAGAGACAGTGCGGTTTTAGTGTTCACAGCCTCGGTGTCGTTAGATGCTGATGCACTGTGTTGTCTTTCTTTCTGTAATCTGCACTTTAGCTCTTCTCTGTAGTGAGATCACAGAGGCCTGTGGTCTGAGGAACTCCAGGCAGCAGGAAGTGCACAGAGGCCTGTGCAGCTAGTTTTAGATCGAGACTCAGAAGTCTCCACTGGGAACTACAGCTTTGTTGGCCACTAACAAGCTCCAACTGGCTCAGCTTTAAAATAGGAGTGAGGATGATTTGAGGATGATTACCTGAGTAAATGGTTATTTAACCGATAAACGTTTACTGAGCACTTATTGTCTACTGCCATATAGACATCATCTACCAGTGTCAAGCCCTGTCTTTAACACAATGTGTAATCTAGCGGTCTGGACAGACTCTCTCCCGTGGACATCAGAAATCTGGAATCTGTTCCCATGAACAAGATGACACCATCAGGAATGGTGACAGAAATGAAAGAGCAGTTGATCCAGACAGATAGACACAAAAAGAAACTGGCTTCAAATGTACAAACAGGAGGGCATCAGATTTGCTCTCTGCCCAACCACAGAGAAACTCAGCCCGGCCTCTTCAACTCAGTATCAAATACTTCAACCTCAAGAGCAGCTTCATGGGCTCCCAACCCCACTATTGGTATTCATTCTTTAGAACTACAGTTACTGTCCACATGCAGCCACTCAGCCCTTGAAATGCAGCTCAGCTAACCTGAGATATGCTGAAGATGCAATCTACAGCCAAAATTAATAATTGCAGAGATATAACTACCGCTTATTGCAATGATAGCATGAGTATATTGCATTACCTAACATCTGCTGTTAAAATTAATTTCTCCAGTTTCCTTTTATTGTTTAATGAGATTGCTAGACATATTAGCGTCACATCTGCAGCTGGTCAGAAAGGAGCCTGCCAGTCTCAGCTAGATTGCATGCTCCTTTCTCCTAGTCTAGACAGCAAGCTCCTCATTCAGTCACTGTAGGATGGGAGAGCCCAGATCCTGGACTCAATAGACAGGACCTTGCACCAAATCTGACTATAAATCATGACAGAGAACAAGCCATAAGACATCAAAAGGTTTTAATTGACTGAGACAACTCAGCTGAAACACAACTGAGGAGCATTTTCAAGCTAGAACTGAACCTACCTACGTATTTGCTAAAACTGGTAAACAACGGTATCACACTGAGTGGACATTAATTGGATTTGGGTCCTTGCTATTATGACCAAGTGCAAAATATTTACCAGACTTGTGTGTTTTGGCTTCTGGCATAGAGGCTGCTTTCAGAGAGAAATGAGTGAGGTCAGCATTCTTTTCTCCCAGGCAAGCATAAATGGGTGGGTGTTGCCTGTCCACAAGTAGGCATTCCGCTGTGTCCTCTGGAATACGACCTGAACAGACCATCGTAATCTTTCCATACACAGTTAATCTGAAAGGTCAAAGCCCTCATGGCTGAAGAACCCAGCACCAGATCAGAGGGACCTTCTTTGAGTTGCTACTTTCCCTGTTGACCACTGTGTAATGGTAGGTAAGTTACAGGATTCTCCAAAGCCTAGTAGACATGTTTTGTGGACACAGTGCCTTCATACAGTTGCCAGGACGATTCAAAATCAGTGTAAATACTCAGCACTTTGTGCATCGTCACCAGCATCATTCCCAATGAGGCTTCTAGCTCCTTAGGGCAGGACCATGCCTTCGCTCAGTCAAAGTTCTTATTGAGGGGTGGGTGATGGGGATGTGGAGGGAATAAGTCCCTCTGTTCTTGGAGTTGATTTATATCTACAGGAAGTCACTCATAGAGTAGTCTACAAATAAATGTATCATTTCAGCAATGCTCAATGTTAAGAAAGAAGGCAGGGTGGGGTGAGGAATACAGGCTGGAGCATGGTAAGGGAAACCTTCCTAAGCAGAGATTCAAACGAGATGCAGAAAGAAGGTGTTGAAGGTCTGAAAACAGCTTTTTCCAGGAAGGGTATGTGGCAGAGAACAGTAATGCTGGAGTAGAGCACAGGGCTTTGAAGACAAGAATGGACAGGCCTGGGATAGCTTGAGCACAGTAAAAGGTATGATCAGACTCTTGACTTGGTCAAGATGAAAATCTTTAGTGACTCTGACCAGAGTTGAGGAAGGTTAGAGAGACAGATGCGAGTGGAATGTTTTAAACCAGTGTAGGAAGCTAACGGCTAGACAGATGTCTAACTGTGGTTGGAGGAGCTTTGATTAAAAACAGGGCAGAGAATTGCATTGGCAGCTAAGATGCTGCACTGGAGTGACTTCCATTCATGGGAACCACTTTGCAGGGAACAAACTGTCAATGCAGGAGACGGAGGAGATAATTTAATGGTGACTATGGGAGCAAGTCATTGAGTCAAGGAACGAGATGAACCAGCTCATGTTCCTGTTTTCTCTCCAACAGGAATGAGGAAGAAATATGTGGGTCTGGACACAGGCAGGGCCATCAGTTTGGTGGTAGGTATCTAAAGAGAGTTCTGCTGCCCTCCATTGCATGGGGCCTAAAGTGAAGAGGAGGGGGCAAAGAAAGACAGTAACAGCCCTCATCTTATTTCCTGCCTGGGAAGTGAAGCCTGCACTGAGGTTGCCAGAAGTTCCCATTGACTTGCCAAAAGGGTTTTGGGTACATGACCAATAGGAGCACAGTACCCTTATTCTCCTCTTGTGCATCTTCCTCACAGTCCCCCTGGGTCTTACTTTCCCTTGTGCCTGCTGAGTTCTGCTTATCTCTTGACACATAAGTTGAGGGCACCAAATGTTTCTTAAGTGTTCATTTTCTCGAATTTGTACACAAGGTACAGCTGTGAGGAGCTGACTGCCCCAACAGACCCTGGCCCTGAGCAGGATATACCATTGTCCAAACATCTAGAAAGCAGCCAAGAGATGGGAGTCCCAAGAGTAAGAGCAGCAGCAAGAGCCCTGTGGTGAGGGCCTTAGCCTTCTGTAGTATCACGAAAGACTAGCCCTACTGGACTCTTCATTCCCTCAGAGCTCCTCTCCAGCCATCGGAGCTGAGCATCCTCTACTTTTAAAGTCCTTTTCAGTTTCCTCATCCACAGTTCAAAGACATCTTTTCTGATCCCTTGTCCTGTGTGTGTGTGTGTGTGTGTGTGTGTGTGTGTCTGTGTGTCTGTGTGTGTCTGTGTATGTCTGTGTATGCGTCTGTGTGAGTGTCTGTGTGTGTATGTGTGTGTGTGTCTGTGGTGTATCTTTCTGTCTGTGTGTCTGTCTGTGTGTCTCTCTGTGTGTATGTGTCTATCTGTGAGTGTGTCTGTATGTGTCTCTCTGTGTGTATGTGTCTATCTGTGTCTGTGTGTGTGTCTGTGTGTGTGTGTATGTGTCTCTGTGTGTTTGTGTGTGTCTGTATGTGTGTCTTTCTGTGTGTATGTTTCTTTCTGTGTGTGTGTGTGT
>NW_021604596.1:4461662-4506076 GCF_004785775.1 Grammomys surdaster
TCTGTGTGTTTGTGTGTATCTGTATGTGTGTCTCTCTGTGTGTATGTGTCTTTCTGTGTCTGTGTGTGTGTCCGTGTGTGTCTGTGTATGTTTGTGTGTGTATGTGTTCATGTGTGTATCTGTGTGTGTCTGTGTGTGTATGTTTATATATGCGTGTGTACAGATGAGCATGTACATGTGACCTGTTTCAGTGTTAGAGATCGACTTTGAATGTCTCCCTCTATTGCTCTTCACCTGTTTGCTCTCTCTTTTTACTCATTATTGCTACATGTGTGCACATATACATGTACAAATACAACCTGCTGAGTCCGTCTGGTGTTGCTGGTATGTATGGTTGGTATTGGGTAACCAACCAGGGGCTTACCTCTAGGGAATGATTCTCCCTCTCTTAGCAGACACTAAGTGCCTGTAGCTTTTCATCTAGACATCCTTATTTTTGAGGCAAAGTCTCTCAGTGAACTTGAAGCTCACTGATTCAGCTAGCCTGGCTGGATGGTAAATGCCAAGGATCCTTTTGTCTTTCCTTACCAGAACTTGAATTACACGTATGTATCACCATGTCGACTTTTTCCTTGACTAAAGTCCAAACTGGTTTCTGCATGCTTGAAACAGCAGTCACTTTTATCTGCTGAACCATATTCCTATGGCTCTGTCTTTTTGAAGGGTATGTAGCAATATATTTTCCAGAAGCCCAGTGCCATGTGTTTCCTTCTAAAAAAAGAGACACGTATATGTATTAGCAGTCTGATGCCAAAGCAGAACTGAGGGGGTGAGAATTTGTAGTCCCTGGAGCCTTGTTCTCCTGGGTACTGGGCTCAGGAGCCAGAAAGGCTATGCGATTGGGGACAGGTTAGAGATGAAGGTGAAGCCAGGCTTATAACTTCACTCAGATTCTTCCAGTGCAGCTAGCTACTCAGAGTTCCATTGAACATGCAATCTCATCTGAAATGCTTGCATCCAGCAAAGAGCTGGAGCTACTGTCCTCTAGGGAGGCTGTGGGCAAAGCAAACATGCTGCCTGACATGCTGACTGGAGAAACACTGGGGAGAGTTGTAGGGCAAATTGTCAACTGAAGCAAGAGGAACATCAGACTGGAGATATGCAGAATTCCAAAACATAGCAGTACCAAAAAGGGCCCTGGTTTGTGTTTTGCTCAAAAGCAGAGCAAATATTTGCTGCATTCCCTGGTGGCTATAATTTCTAAAACACCGGGTGGAAAGGTCCACCCTCGTCTGTGTGGTGCCCTCCACAAAGCCCAGCTAGTGGAGGCTTTGTCTAGTCCCTTCCACTCTGTTCTCTCCTCTCTTCCTTAACACAACCAAAGAATTCCTCAGAAGAAACCCACAGGCTTGAAATATTAAGGTAAAATTTATATGGAAAGATGGCCTCCTGTTTTCAGTTCCGGTCATTTTGAGATGAGAATGAAGGTGTCTACATTTTGTATGTGCTGACTCTGCTCTGCTGGATTTACGGGCATGACAGCTCAGGGCTGTGGCCAAGGATGAGATCATGCAGGTTTTTTTTGTTTGTTTGTTTGTTTTGTTTTAACCTTTATGAGAGTATAGCTACACTTGGCAAAATAGGCTGAGAACATGGCATGGAGCAAGCCCTTCTAAAGCCTTTGCTATTTCTCACCAACCTCTCCTCACCACATAGGTAAGGACAGGAACTCCCTGCCAGTACCCAGTGTTCTGACCAAACCATACTTGACATGTAGAAAATAAGAAAGGACTTTTCAGTGGATGGAAATGAACTAAAAACCTCACTTCTATCTTATTCTGAAACAATATAGAAAAGGCAATAGTCTCACTCTGATAGATATCAGCTCACTAATTCTAAAAAATCCAAGCATCTCAGACCCTGAAACATCGAGGAAGTTCAGCCTGAAACTTTAATCCATCCCATCATGAGGCACTGGAGGCAGCCTGAAGGCAGTTTCTGTTGCTTCCTGCTTCCTACTTCAATCTCTGCCAGGAAAGCTGACAATCTTCTGTGACTGGATCACCAAACAAAAGGGACAAAACATGGAAAGTGGGACTTTCTCCCTATATTCTTTTCTATAGGAAGCCTTTGTTCTGAAATTTGTGACAGCCCAGTAAACTTTTACGCCATCTTGTTACAGCTGCAGTAAAAGGTCTTTGTATTTCTAAGCTTTCTTTCTGCCAGCTGTCTTCTGGGAGCCAAGGGTCCTTAGAGACAAGGAAGTTAGGCTCAGGAACCTATAATAAATGAGACATTCTGTCAGCAAACTATGGAGCAAATGAACATAGACGTGTATGAACTGTCTTTGAAGTATTTGAAGATGATGATTGAAATTTGAAGACAATCATTTGAGTTTGTTCTTTCTGAAATGGAGTAGAAATGGAGAGTAATAAAAAGAAGACTTTACCCATTCTCAGATCATCCAAGACCAAGAAGATCAACCTATAGAGGTCTCCAAGGCTTGGGATGTGCCCTTGCTTTCTGTTTCGATTCTAAAACACTGACCAAAAGCCATGTAGTAGAACAGTGGGTTTACTTCACCTTACAGGTTACAGTCTCTTGTTAAGGGAACTCAAATCAGGAGGAACTCAAGATCTTGGAGCAGATCTTGGAATGGAAATAATGGAGGGAATATGCTTGCTGACTCACTCATTAAATTTGTCATAGAGATTAGGACCCCCTGCTAGGGAATGGTGCCACCCATAGTGGGCTAGGCCTTCCCGGATCAATTAATAATCGAAACAATTCCTCACATGCATGCCTTCAAACCAAACTGATAAAGACAATTACTCAGCAAAGACTTTTTCCAAAAGGTCTAAGGTTATGCCAAGTTAATGATGGAAGCTAAGTAGTACAGAAAGTGACAAGGATAGTGCTGTGCTTATCTCCTTATATTGTGCTGGCTAGTTTTACGTCACCTTGATGCCAGCTATAGTAATCTGAGTGGTAGGAACCTCAATTGATAAAATGGCTTCAGAAGGTCCAGCTTTAAGCAAACAAACCTGTAGGTCATTTTCTTAATTAGGGAAGGAGGATCCAGTTTACTGCTATTATGCAGTTTACTGCCTAGGCTGGCCTTCCTGGGTGCTATAGGAAAGCCAGTAAGGGTTACTCTTCCATGGCCTTTGCATCAGCCCCTACCTCCAGGTTCCTGTCATATTTGTCCTGACTTCCCTCATCGATGAGCAAGTGTACTATACCACCTCAAGACCACCTCTTGGCAGTTAGTAGAAACACAGGGCATCCCTCTCCCAACTCACCTACTTAGGTTTAAACATCCCTTTGGCTTTGGCCAGAATCTCTTTTCCATGCCTTCACCTATTGGGATTTCTTAGCTTCCTGCGACCTATCTGTGAACTCAGAAACCTGAGCAAGCCCAGGAAGCTCCTACTTCCTAACACTAGCTACCCCCTAGTGACTCGTGCCCTCCCCATGCCTCAAAAACACCTTGCTATTTGCCCCAGGATAGAGCTCTAAGCAAAACTGTTTACCCACAGTGGTATGCCAAAGGCTTCTTCTACTCAGCAGTTCCCTCCCTATAGTCTGAGAGAGCAGGTTCAGTAAGCAGGCAGGCCATTCTTCTGCATCCATCCCCTCCCCTGCCTTAGGATCTGCCACATATCTTCAACAACTGATTCCTCAGCAGCCAGCCTTGTACTTTGGGTTGTTTTTCCAGTTTAGATATAAATTAATACATCTTACCCATGCTGTCACATTCAGATTTCTCTGTGAGCAAGAGATGGAATGGCTTCTTCATGGTCAGAAAAAGCCTGTCCACACTCCCTTATGCCCCCTGAGTCTCAGTCAAATGCATTTAGAGATACCAGAGGCATTGTGCTCACCATGCCTGCATGCCTTTCTCTTCCTCAGCTGGGAACTTCCCTCCCTGCCAAAACTGGCACCCATGAACTCATGATTTTTTTCTTTTAGCGCCTGGGAGTCTCACCACTTAAGTGGTCACTTAAGGTCTTGTCAATGGCCCCCACCCCCGTTTGGATCACCAACACCTCCTTGGCTTATATCTACCACGATATCATGTTTAATTTGCATTTTGTCTTTCTTGATAAACTATGAATTCCTTAACAGCTGGCACTTCATCTTATCACTGTGTATATCTCCCAGCTATAGCAACACTGCCACAAAGCACTAATACTAAGCAAATAGTCGAACCCTGGATGAGTTTCTAAGATGGCTTTGTAGGTTAACTCTGTTGCCTTGCTACAACAAATGTTAGAGAACAAAAATCTGGAGCTGGGGAGATAACTCAGTTAGTAAAATGCTTGCCTTGCAAACACAGGAATGTGAGTTCAGTACCCAGAACCTAGATGAAAAAGCCAGATGCAGATGCGGCAGTATACATTTGTAATGCGGTGCTGGGAACAGAGACAGGTGGACCCTGGGGGTTCAACAGCAGCCAGCCATGCTAAAATGGTGAGTTCCAGTCTAATGAGAGACCTGGCTTCAAAAATGTCAAGGTGGACAGTGTCTGAGGAGTAACAGCTGGTAACCTCTGGCCTCTGCATGTGGAGAGAGAAGAAGGTGGAGAGGGAGAGGGAGGGGGACGGAAGGGAGGGAGGGAGAGAGAGAGAGAAAGAAATTAAAAGGAAACCGCTGCCTACAGACCACAGCAGACCGTGCCCTGAGTGTGCACGGTAAGATCCACACACAGTGCCGCTCTCTGCCATGGAGAGTAAAGGTCCCGGGAAGCTCTGCTGCCCAGAGAAAGGATCCTCAAGAGTTAATAAGGAAACTCGGTTCAGTATAACTTAGCTGGGCTGCTTCAAACTTCTGGAGTCTGACACCAAGCGGTTTATTTTTGGCATATTTAAACACAGTAAACCTTTGGGGGAAACTTTCCCCGTGATAATTATCACAACAAAGCTTCAGGCATGGCTCCTCTGAAACCCTTTTGCAAAGCACCTGTGACTTCTTCCACAAGAGTGGGCTCTATTGACTGAGAAACAGAGTGGAAGATAAAGGAGGAAGAGCTTGTAATATGCATTATAGAAAACTCTTTTGCAAAGTACGTGGGACCTTTTTCATAGGAATGGGTTATTTAGGAAAGACCTGGCCCTACAGAGAGGAAGGATCACCAGGCTACTAACCAATATCCACTCCAGCCTTCTGGCTGGGAAAAGTATAAATCCCTTTAGCTGCATGTTTAGCATTTCTGGTTTCTCTAATGCTTAACTGTGAAAACACAGACCTTGTGTCCTCTACAATGGAGCGGGTTCTGTAAAGGAAACACATCTAGAAAGAAACCCTCTGTAAACGTTGCTCTCCCCAAAGGATGCCATCTTAGCCCTTACCATCTGGCTGTTAGAAGAAGGTTTCAGAGGTGCCCGTGTTCAGTGACAATTCCGTTTCCCATGTTATACACATGTCAAACTTGTAAGTGCATATAAGACAGCTTCTCAGACATACCCAGCAAGCACAAAGCATATTTATTATAAAACAAAAGAAAATACATGGCCTTTACCAGGGGCCTTTTCATGGAAAGAAGTTCCCAGAAGAAATCTTTGTTCAAGGCTAGAAAGTCTAGCTGATAGAGTCTGGTGCTGAAGTGCACAGGAGCCAGGAGCACCAGAGGCTGGTTATAATTTGTATTTTCTATGCACCAGCTGCAGTCTTCCCAGATCAGGTTCCCTTTCTAGCAAATTAACAAGCCTGAGATGATGCAAACAAGGAAACCCAAAAGGAGCCCTGCCCCCTTGTGAGGCACATTCACACTCATTCTTTATATCTTGGGCAGTCTCTAATTCACCACCATTCATTGTAAAGAAGAAGTCTCTCTGATTCACCCCAGAGCTGGATTGTTAGCGGGCTCACAATACCAGTATGGATTCCCCTCTCCCTCCCTTCCACAGAGCAGGCCTCAAATCCAACCAGAGGACAGGCAGTTATCCTCACAGCAGTGGTAGTTACACAGCTTGGCATATCTTGCCCAGAATGAACTTGTTTCACAAGGTTCATAGTTGGCAAGATCAACCATATCCTTTTTGCTCCAACAGCCTACTTGGTGCCCTCAGGTATATAAAATGGTAGCCATCAGAGAGAGAGAGTTTCCAGGTAAAATCCAGCCTACTTACTCTATATTTTATAATCAAGGTGTGTGGTGTCTTCTGTAACATGACTTTATGCTCTAGTTCTGGTGGTCAACCTCAAGGAATCACAAGAGTATATACACAGTAGTGGGTTGGATTGATAGTGAAGTAGACTTAGCCAGATTGAGTTTTGATATGTTTTATTGAACACTGAGTGAACTTATCTCTGTTTAGCTGTGTGGTGAGCACATAGATGCCAAGCTCAGTCCTGGAGCTATGGATTGTGTTACAAAATGGCTACATTTTATACGAGTTTTTGAAATTAAGCTTGGATTTCTGTGGGTTAGTGCCTTGGGTCTCCTTACTGGGTAATTTGGTAAGATCCTCCCAATTCGGAAGACATTTGATAAATCTTATTAATTACCACTGAAGAGGAAATCGATCTAATGCAAATGTTCAGCAGGACCTTAGGTGAGGGATACAAGAAGATAAATGTTTCTATCATTTTTGGCAAATCACAATCACACTGATAAAGCCAGGTCACTGGAATCCTCTCTGGAAGCCATACCCCTGCGAGAGGCTGAATGCAGATGAGTTTTCTCTCATCTGTCTAAGAGGTCTCACCAGCCTTCTGGGCTGGCTGCTGGCATTTGAGAAGACACATCACAGGGTTAAGGGTGCTGTCTGTGGCAACAGAACAGAGAGAAGCTAAGAGGCCCAAGAGGGGATTAAACCCATGACCTGCTCCTCATTAGCAGTGCTCTAGCAGACTGAGAAACAGCACAGGCTCCCATAGTGTCAGCAAGTACTGACCTACTTAGACAGGAGGAGTGGACGCGCAGGATTCCCCTCCGACATCAGCACAAGCTGTCTCTGGGAATTGAAAGGACAGAGAAAGCCCTTTTACATGGAATTTCTGGGTCAATAACTCTCATCTCTTGCTCATAGAGTAATTACTGGATTATGTTGCCCAATTAGCCGTACATCCAATAACTGCCCCCCTCTCTGCCTACACACTCTTGTCCCAACAAGTGTAACAAGTATTAGCCAACATGTGAGGGCTACTCGAGGCAGTGTGTGACATTGGCTCTGTCCCTACTGTTAAGTTCTTCTGCTTAGATGATTTCCGTCACCACCACCTCCACCTACTTCAGTATCGTGTTCTCTGTCCCTTACATGTATCACACAGCTCACACACAGTCATTCTTCCTATCCTAACAAGCTGTCCTAGAAGCTTTCAAACCTTCTGATGGCTGAGCAGAGACCTGCCTGTGTGCTCAACCCTATCACAGCACTCAACAGCTTGGATTGCCATGCTCTATGTTCCTGCCTCCAAACTCTGCATTGTAAGCATCTATAGAACAGGGACTGGACCAGAGAAGAGCTGGGTCTTATCTGCTCTGTGCCCATGTGAAGTAGGAACTCAATCAATATAAGTTGGATGATTGAGGATAACTTCATTTATTCTCCTATATTAAACTCCCTCAATTCTGCTAAGTAACATCTAAAAATATTAAATACGTCAAAGCTTCCTTAAATACATCACCTGGGCTTGGCTTTTTCTGAGGCAGGATGAGAAAGTGCCTTAGACTCATACAACTCTGAACTGAAATCCCTCTCTTCTAGACTTTCTAAGTGAGAATGGCAGAGTGGAGCCAGGAGTATGCAGTAGAATCACGAATTTAAGGGTCCTGCTACTCAAAATATTAGAAGATAACATATTCTATTCTCTAGGCAATTATTATATTCTCCTGAATTCCCATCTGCTCTGTTCACTAAGTAGCAAACACTGTTTTATTTTCATGTGGATGTAACATACACACAAGTTAACTAAAAAATCTGAAAAATAATTAAAAAAAATAAACCCGGGGCTTTGTATGTTACTTAATAATAGAGCTCTTTCCTAGAATGTATGAGGCCCTGAAACCCCTAAGTGTCAAAGAGTTAAAAATTTAGCATTCATGTGGGAGACAAAACAGCCTCTACCTAGGGCCAACAGGGCACAGGCACGGAGTGAGCCAAGATGGCTGATTACCAGTCTGGTGTCATGGGGCCAGGCAAGGAGCAGGCCAAAGATGACCACCAGTCCGGCACTTACTTCTGCCAGATATCCTGTGTCCAGGGCAGAGAGAAAGCTCATGACAAGATGACCCCTGCCTGGGGCTGTGCAGCCCAGGCAGGAGGAAGCCCAAGACGATCATCAGTCTGTCTTCACAGGGTCCAGGCAACAAGCCAGCCTAAGAAGACCGCTCATCCAACACTGCACAGACCCTGGCGGGCAAACCACACCTGAGATGACCCATGCACAGATAGTCTGCACTAAGTGGACTCGGTGGGTTTAAAAAGAACACAAGGAATTGAGAGGGAAAGGTGAAGGGAAAGGGGGCGGGGGATTAGAGAGGAGGGACTAAGAGTAGACTTGATCAAAACACATTATGAGCATGTATAAATATCTCAGTAATAAAAATTAAAAACAAATATGGATATGTAGATGTCTTAATCATTTTCATCCTTTCCATTGACTCTTAATTTATATGGTTTTGATTTTGTTTTGTTTGTCTCTGATATTGCTGCTCCTTTCCTATCGTGAATAAATTCTGATGTTTGATTTTAATTAATTTCTTCATTTTGTAGTTTTATGGGTGGAATATCTTGTGGTTTTTTTCTGGGCCTTTAAATACTCACTTTTAACAATTTGTGAAGGGTTATCATTGCACCAATTCATATAGAGAAGGCCTTGCATACCCAAGCTCTGTACACATCTGCAAGTTTTTGTTTTGTTTTGTTTTTCTTTATCTAGGTTAACTTTAAGAACTTTACATAAGAATGCGACATTTTCTGTCTTAAGCAAGTTTTCTTTAAAAGTCATATGCATTTTAAGAGGATACACACACACACACACACACACACACACACACACACGAGATTACTTTATGTCCTTTGCTTTTTCTGTGTTCGTTATTCCTTCCTGTAGATCCAAGCTCATGCCTGCTGCTATGGCTCATTAGTTTGCAATGTATATCCCATCTTTCACTGGAAACTTTGCTCTAGTTTTAGCCAACTAATTTTTTATTCTCTGCTGAGCTTTTGGCCAGCACATGTGTGCCTGTTTGTGTGTGTAAGAAGTATTGGGGCAGCTATACGCATTTTCAGTAATCAGGAAGGAGGAAGTTGGTTGCGTTCATGATCTATCTAGTCCAGCACTGAGGCAGCTCAGTCCCTTCCAGGCACAGTTGCTCTGGTTGTGAGGACCATCCTTGATTAGTATTTCTGAAATGTCTTATCAAGGTGTGAGAGATGCTGCATACACAGTGGATCCTGCAGTGCCTGGTATCAAATGTGAGGAGAGGATGAGCAATCAGTTTGAAAATGTACGGAGAAGCAGCCAGCCTTTGGGAAAATCTTCTAGTCATCAAAAAGGAAATCACAGAGCTGACATTTAACAATCTGGTCAAAGTAGAGATCCCCTTCTACCAAAAGGTGCTCAGCAATGCAGCATATAAAATTCTAAGTTTATTTTACTTTGCTGCCCTTCCTATGAAATTGAAAAAAAAAACCCCTCTAAAATCTATCAGAATTCCTTATAGATCACAAACCTATAGCCACACAGCAAAAGCAAAAAATAAATCCATGTACAGCAACATCACTGAAGCAAGTCAAAAAAATTTAATCAGTGACAATGAGAGATGCCAAATTACCTTTGCTTTTCCTCTATAGAAATGAAATTACAGCAGGACATGGTGGTACATGTCCATAATCAAAATACTCAAGAGACTGACCTAGAAGGATTGTAAGTTTAATACAGAGTAGAGACACAGTAAGTTCAAGGCCAGCCTAGAGTAAGATCCGAGAAGGAGGAGGAGGAGAAGGAGGAGGAGAAAGAGGAAGAGGAGGAGGACAGAAAAAGGATGAGGAGAACAAGACGAATAAGATCAAACATAAGAGGAGGTGGGGAGATACTGGGTTCAAAGATGGCTCTTTTAAAAGAATTAAAAGAAACAAGTGTCAAAAGAGTAAAAACTTAAGCAGATAAGGACAGTGCTCTACAGTTATATGAATTGTTGACAGATACTTGGTCTGTGGGGGAAACCGAAACCATCCTTAGTTCCTGTGTTGTTACAGTCAGTATATTATATTCGTCAAGTAGAAGCAGAGGATAGCATTTACCTAATGCTCTGGTTTTAGTGCTCCTTTTTTTTTTTTTTTAAACTTGTCAAGGTTCACTTTTAAATGATAACAATAAGAACTTCTGGGACTTGCAAGATGGCTCGGAGATTAAGATTCTGTTCTTGTAGAGGACCTGAGTACTGTTCCCAGCTACCACTGGTGACTCGATCGCCTAACACTCCAGCTTCAGAGAATCCAATGTCCTCCTCTGACCTCTGAGGGCACTTTGCACAGTGTGGGTGATGGGGCTTTCTGTGCTATCTGTGCTAATCTGTGCTCCTGGTTAGAGTCTAGCATATGCAGAGGCATGGATAGTGTGTTATCCTATCCCTAAGATTACTGAAGCTACCCCAGATGGAAGCCACTTGCTCTCACGGTCTGTCCCAGACGTCAGGGATTCATAACATATACAGAATGGGTATATAACAGGAGGACTGAAATCTCTCTGTAAAATAGTTTGCCTTTAAGCTGCAGTAAAGGACCTTGTAGCCCATAATGCCTACATAATTAATTACCGTAATGTCTCAAATCAAGTGAAGGACTCACAAGTGTTTTGGGGGTTGCGGTATGGAGGAAATTCTGTAACCCCACAGATGGCCCTGTGTTCTGATTGTCACTCTTCTGTCTGACAATGTGTGTTACCACACACATCCTTCTGAAACCTTTGGGCCACTGAGATTTCCTGTTAGAACTCCATATATTTAACCAAGGAGCTTGATTGTTGCAGGCAAGGTGGGAGTTTGCAAACAAAGGAACAGAGAAAGGCCTCTCTGTGTCTACAAAGCAACCCTAAAAAAAAAAAAATGCAGCTTTTATCTCTATCTAAGGTTTTAGGACGTTGGCAGTTGGACATAGTGCTCCTTCATGGAGATGACGTGGGTGGCAGTGGCCCTGACCACAACTCTCCATGTCAGCATTTGATTCAATGACGACTGTAAGTTCTGCCAAGGAAGGGCAGAAAGGACTGAAGACTGCCGGCTCCAGGAAGCTGGAGTCAGGTGTTGAGAATTCCTTCTATCTTTCAAAAGGGCAAGCAGCCAGCCCACAACTGAATAGACCTCTACATGTGACTTCTTTTTAACAAAGCACCACCTTAGCTATTGTTCCTTCCACTGGGGAAGGCTAAAGCCAGAGAAGAAATGTGGACAACAGTTTACACTACTAAGAGAATAGACTCTTTAATTCACAGATGTCTTGGTGTACTGTGTGCCAAGCCCAGTTCACCAGGCAAAAATAATAGCAATCATTATTGCCTGGTACATTATGTGTCTACACTGTGCTTATAGTTTATGTAATTTTTCTCAACACAGATGTTGTGTGATGCTGTTACATCACGTCCATTGTGTGACACGAGGAAGGAGAGAATACACCAGTGGGCTTGTGAAACAACAAAATCTTTCATTATTCCAACAGCATAAGTGGAGTTGCTGATCAATCAGGAGCCTTGCTTTTATGGCAGCCCCAAGCAGGGGCTGAAGCAGGCTTTAGAAGCATCAAACACGCAAACATCTGGGCCAAGTGGCAATTTTAATTTTTACCTATTAAAACTCAGGGATGAGGGATTTTCTCCCTCATTGTCAACTGACACTGACTATCAAACTCATTTGTTCTTTCGGTTGTTAAGAATGGGCATTATATCTTGGGTAACTATTGTTGCTTAGAGAGGGAATTGGTCCGCTTAGGTAAAATGGAGTCTGAATTCAAAATGGCAGTATTTAAGACAAGCTCCTTTAATCTGCCACAACAATAGACCGATCTTTGAAGGGTTAGAAGCTAATTTGCAAACGAAGACAGTAAAAAGATGAAGCCAGGGTTGACCACCAGTTTGCTTAATTCCAATGCCTGCTCTAAATGCCATTCTAAGATTTTTTTTTTTAAAGAGACAAAGTGCCTTATAACCTCTGAACAATGAGAGTTTTCAATCCCAGCTAGCTACTCAGCAGAGTGGACTCCCAGCCAGCTAGCCTGAGCCAGACAGAACCCTGATACTCTGGGTTTCCACACTGCTCTCTATTCCAAAGTCTGAAGAGCTTCCCTGTTTTGAGGGGAACACTACGGGGAAAGACTTGCCTTTTCTAGGTTTGATGATGTGAACGTGAAGTTCCCCACAGGCTTTAATATTTCCAGCTCTCTCCCTCCCTCCCTCCCTCCCTCCCCCCCTCCCTCCCTCTCTCTCTCTCTCTCTCTCTCTCTCTCTCTCTCTCCTTCCTTGATTATCAGGGCAACAGAAGCCAGGACCACATGCCTTCCCAACCACGATAGGTGGTAGCTCTTTAAACTGTGAGCCAAATTAAGCCTCTCCTTCAAGCTGCTTCCTTCAGGTGTGCTGCCACCCCAAAGAGAGAAGAAACAACACAGGAGGTTCTCTTATTTTCTGTAATTTTATATTCAGCATCTTGCCCTCTTCTCAGCATATGGAAAGCCCAGTCTGAGAGAAATTCCATATACACAGTTCATCCGAGCCAGAGAGTGAATCACCACCTAAAGTTAGAAGAATACTTTAGAATGCATTTAGAATGTGCAGTCTGAGATTGGTTAGTGCTAATGGAAGTTGCTGAGGTATGCACCTATCTGTTAATAGCCTGCCTGACAGCTCATCAGAAAGGTGTTGGGCTCTGCACAAACTATGAGTATATTATAATGTTAGAAATACTTAGTAAATGCACATGCATGCGTATTATAAATATCCAGGCAGGCAGAAGCCAGCCCAGCACATTTCCAAATACATCTAATAATGAGTTATAGTGATTAAATCCTTTGAAACTCTACACACCATATAAATGTTTGCATTGTTGTACTCACCCTCTACAGAGCTCTGTGTCTTGGCACAATATAGAGCTTTAAAGGTGAAAATAAAAAATGTTCTGTTTCTGGGGCTAGAGAAATAGATCAGTAGTTAAGAGCATTTGCTATTTTTCCAAAGAATGGGGGTTCAATTCTGAGCACCTATGTGATGGCTCAGAACCTTCTGTAACCCCAAGATCAAAATATCCAATCCCCTTTTCTGACCTCCTTGGGCACAAGGAATGCACATGGTGCACATACATACATGTATGCAGACCTTTCATTCATACAAAATAAAGATTAAAATTAAAAACCCATATTGCTCCTTGGGAATTTTGCTTTCTATTTCATATAACAGTAACATTAAGTGGAAATCACTAGTTTTCTTCTTGTGGTTTAGTCTAATTCATAATACATTTTCAACTTTACTCTGGACTTGCACTGTCTTCTATAGATCAGCAATTGTGTTCTCTAAACAACCCTTCTGTTGAAAGCAGTTAAAATGTTGCCTCTGTACACATTTGTATGTTTAGAATATTTTAAGTGCCTCACTGAGCTGGGACAGACTCCTGCAGTATGCTGAAGCTGAACCAGAGTGATATGGGAAGACAGGAAGTATGGAAAACCAAGAACTGGCTTTGACCAAAATCTGCTAAATCCTGGTGAAATTGAATATTTGTTTTGAGGGCTGCATAATGCACGAAAGAAGACAAAGCTGAATATATATATGCAAATAGAAAGGGTTTCTCATATAAGCCTGTGACCCCAGTCAGTACAATTTCCTCTTAGAAGTACAATAGGTAGACATCTTTCTGCTTTTTATGTGTACGAGCGCTATTCTTGCATGTGTAAAAGTATCAGACATCTATGCCTGGTCTCCTTAGAGAAGAGGGCATCAGATGTTTTTACGGGAGGTTGTTTCTGTCATATGAGTACTGAGAACCCAACAGAGATCCATTGCAAGACCCATGTGTTTGTTTTTACTCTCTGGGCCATTTCATGAGGCCCAGAGGCATCTCTCTCATCTTATCAGTAGGAATAGAAGAGGGAAAAAAATCATCTGATGGTTTCAGAACCGTAAGCTAGCCATGAGCATGCTTTTGGCCCAAATCCAAACCTTCTATATGGTGAGAAAAAACAAACAAACCTCAACACTGACATTTTAATAAGATGGCATTTTATTTTGATTCTTATTTCCAGGTTAAAGGAAGAAAGCTAAAATTTTACCTAAGGTAAATTTATTTCAGTATGACCTAAAAGAATTGTATGAATAACAGAAGAACGGATATTAGGTAAAGATTTTTTTTTTTTTTTTTTTTTTTTGGTTTTTCGAGACAAGGTTTCTCTGCATAGTCCTGGCTGTCCTGGAACTCACTCTGTAGACCAGGCTGGCCTCGAACTCAGAAATCCGCCTGTCTCTGCCTCCCAAGTGCTGGGATTAAAGGCGTGCGCCACCACCGCCCGGCCGGTAAAGATTTTTTTAAAAATGACAATATGAAGGTAAGCAAGTCAACATAGCTAAGAGCTGAAATAACACTGCAGACATAGCCAGACAGAGCTCCAAAATATTAGAATTATCACATATTAGATGTAAGATAAAAAGTGTTTGATCTGCCTGAAAAAAATAAGGTCTGAAAACAAAAGCAGGCAATAAGAGACTACCAAAACTGTTCTTAAGGAAAATAACTTAAAAATCAACGTGAAAAAAAGTAAATGAAATTAAACAAAATGAATTAAATAGATTAGGGAGACAGGGCTGGAGAGACAGCTCAGAGGCTCACAGCATTGGCCACACTTCCAGAGGATGGAGGTCAATTCTCAGCACCCATGGCAGCTGTCTATGTGGAACCATCGGTGGCTCCAGCCCCATGGTATCAACTTGACACCAAGCACTCAAATGGTGCATGTGTGTGTGTGTGTGTGTGTGTGTGTGTGTGTGTATGTATACTGACATAGATAGATAGATGATAGATAGATAGATAGATTGATAGATAGATAGATAGATAGATAGACATAGACATAGACATAGACATAGACATACACATACACATACACATACACATACACATACACATACACATACACATACACACAGGCAAAATACCCATATACATAAAATTGAAAAAAATTCAAATATTAGTGTATTAGTTAGAGTTTCTATTGCTATAAAGAGACACCATGACCACAGCACCTCTTACAAAGAAAACCATTTAACTGGAGGTGGCTTACAGTTTAGAGGTTTAGTCCTTTATCATCATGGCGAGCAGTATGGTAGCATACAGGCAGACATGGTGCTGGAGAGGTAGATGAGAGTTCTACATCTGGATTTTCAGGCAGCAGGAAGAGACAGTGAACTACTAGACCTGGTTTGAGCTTCTGAAACCTCAAACCTCACCCCTCAATGACATATTTCCTCCAACAAGGCCACACCTCCTAATAGTACCACTCCCTGTGGGGGCCATTTTTATTCAGAACACCACATTTAGAGAGAGTGATGGGAGACAGTGAACACATGCTCATTTAAAAGACTTTATTCCCAGAGTTTTTGAAGCATGCACATAAAAACACAGAAGATGTCAGGAAACTTAGAGGACAGACCAAGAGGCTCCATCCCATACAGACTGGAATCCTTTGAAGAAAATTATAATGAAACTGAGAAAAAAATGTAAAGAGATAATTGAGGAGTTTTCCAGAAGACATCAGCACTGATCCAAATGTGACAAGACAATCCACTCCATGGAAAACTCTAGAACATGGAGAACATCAGGAATGGGTAAAAAGCTACTAGCGAAGAAACTTATATTTGTCTTTTATTTCTTATCTCTAAATAACATTTAAAAAGTCAGATGTGGTGATGTGTTTCTGGAATCCCAGGAATAGAAGCAGAAAAGTTAGGAATTCAAGGCTTTCCTCAGCTAAACAGGAAGAGTGAGGTCAGCCTGTGCAAAAAAAGGGCTCTCATTAAAAAGATGTCGAAGGGGAGCTTTGTGGTTATGAACACACATTGTGCTTACAGAGAACCCACATTTGCTTCCCAGCAGCCACACGGGACAGCTCCCAACTGCCTATACCTCTAACTCCAGAGGCTATGACATCTCTTCTGGTCTCTGAAACAGTCTGCACACATATGCAAGCATGCACACATATACATGATTAAAATAAAATAAATCACAGTTTTTAGTGAATCTCAGTAATATTTTTAAAGAAATGAGTGAACTATATCTTATTTCGAAGATACAAGATGGAAATTTCTGATTACAAAAATCTGTATGCAAACATCATGTATAAAACAAAAAGAAATCTTGGTTGGAGGAGATCCCTGCCTCTATCTCTGCATATGATTTTGTCTTTTTTTTTACACCTCCCCAAGTGGTTTGAATGAAAATGTCCCACAGAGGCTCACGTATTTGAACACTTGGACCCTGTCAGTGGCACTGTTTGCGGAGGTTATGAAACCTTTAGGAATGAAAATAATGCATTCTAATTAACTTGTTTGTTTTCCTATGTCAATGATCGGAACTTTTATGGATCATATACTTTGAAACACCACATCGAATGTCTCCCTGAACTCTGGAGCAGTGGTGCCAACTGTGTCTACCTGACAGTGAGCTCAAGTCTACATGTACACAGCCTGGGAAGGTCCTAATGATGTAGTTCTTGCTCTGCTGTAAAAGGGAAGCAATAACTACATATTGCTTTGATTTGAGGGTTAAAGATGATACATGTTGGATGATTTATAAGTTTGAGTTCAGAATATATTATCACTCACTAGCTAGCCATCATTGTCAGGTATCCAGTCTGTTCTTCATTACTGTTCCCTTCTACTGCCCCCAGCCACATCTTATGAGTCTTTCTGCCTTCTGCTTAAAAACAATAATTTCAGAGTTTTCTGTAGCATAATCAGAAATACCTAGAAATTTTGTGGAAATATCCTGTGCCCCATATTGAACCAGAAATGCTGGAGATGGCGTAGTGTGTGGTGTGTGTGTGTGTGTGTGTGTGTGTGTGTTTGTGTGTGTGTGTGTTACAAGTGCACACCCATGCTCATGAACTCTCAGGTCAGATGGAGATATGTCAGGTGTTCTGCTCCATCATTTTCCATCTTATTCCCTTAAGACAAAATCTCTCGCTGAACTTGGAACAAGGCTGATGGCCAGGAAGCCCCAGTGAGCCTCTTTCTCCTCATCTATGACTTACATACACATAGCAAAAGCACCTGGATTACAGGCATAGAGACAACACATGGCTTTTTATGTTGGTGCTGGGATTGGTCCTGATGTTTGCACAGCAAGCACCTTTATCCACTGGAACATCTCCCCAGCCCTGTTTGTGCCTATGGAGAATCTCTTGGTTTTCATAATGTTTGACAGACACTTCTAGCAATGGACGGAGGCTGGGAAGCTAAGTGTCAAGAAACACTCCTCCACTGTCATTTTCCTCTGGACCTTCTCAAACTCTACTTCATTTTCAAGGCATGACTTCTCTCCTATACACTGGATCTTCATTATCCATTTTAGTCCAAGCCATCTCTCTCGAAGAACATTAAATACACTGAATAGCTTCTCATTTTTGGTGTCTTGAAAGAAGAATGTTTTACTATTTCTCTTCTATAAAGGCAGATTAGTTTAGCATTTAAGGACATGGACTGGATGCTCTTCCAGGGAACGTAGGTTAATAACTCTGAGCTCCCATGATGGCTCACAACTGAATGTGGCTGCAGTTCCAGAGGCTCTGATATCCTTGTTGTGGGGTTTCCACCAGAGACAACTACTTGGACATTAGTGTAAGACAATAGAAAGTCTCAAGAACTACAGTGGGTGTTGGGGATCCCCTTCTCAGAGTGAGCTTTTAAGCACAAAAACCATGTCTTGGGTTGTCATACTTCAGTTAACAAGAACAGTTAGCTGGAAGCAGAACTATAGAAGCCAAAAGGCAAGGTTAGTACATTTAGAGACTTTCCCAGAATTACGGACTTTGATGGACTACGTCTTTGTTTTCATTTTAGCATGTGGTGCTATCTATCTACATGCTGAGTTTTAGGGCCTAAACAACACCTCCATCATGGTGTTAGTTGTGCTAAGGTCTGGGGACCTGTTACAGCCATCTTCTAGCCTCTATGGCACTGGACATACATAGGATGCACAGATATACATACAGTCAAAACACCTGCACATGTTTCGGGAAATGTTAAAAAGAGTGGCAAGTTCCCACGCTATACCCAGCTACTCTCTTCGCTGGCTGGCTGGCCTACCATACACTGTCGGGCAATGGGTGCCTGTTCTTATCTTGTGTAGACTTTCTGACTCAGAGCTCCGAAATCTCTCCACCCAGCTCGCTAAGTTCCCACTGGTGGGTCGTTACCACGATAGCCCCATGCTCCAAAACTCCCACGGCCTTTTGTGGTGCACATCAGGCAAACTCACATTTTACTGCCGTACCTTTCACTCAGGAACCCAATCCAGCTGCCACATGAAGGAAAACACAACACAATCTTAGTTCAGAAACAATGGTAACTCAATCATGGGGTGAAACAACCAGAATCCTAACCTTGTAAGCCATATTAAATCTAATTCCTGCAGTGGTGAATCCTGGAGGATTTGCCATCTAATTTGGGAGACACTAGTGGCTACTTTCTGTCCTCCCACTATCCCTGTCCAAAAGCCCCTGTCTCTCTCCTGCTTCCTTTCTTCCCTGTCCAACCTGAAAGTCCCGCCTACTTGCCCAGTGATTGATCCCTTTATTTATTGGGGAAAGTTCACAAGAAGTCACCTGAGTACTGACTCATCCCTCATTCCTGACAGCCCCTCCTGTGAAAACGAAATTAACATCAAAATGCTGGCAGCACCAGGGCCATCCACAACACGCACATATAAATATAAACAAAAAATTAAGTCCTTTAAGGAAAAGAACATGAACTAGAGAGGGATAATGTCTAGGTATGAATCCTACATCCATCAGTCTCCTAGCAGGTAACATGTATCTTACAACTCTCTTTGCCTCTGTTTACACATCTGTATAATAGGAATGAGAAGAATACTTTTATCAACAGCTATGAGGTCTGAGCCCTAGAATAGTACTTGGCACAAAGCAAGCACAGTATAGCTACTGGCAACTATCATTCTATTATACTACATTATTCCTTATGTTTAAAATATGACGTCAGCAATCTGCTGGCTGCTTCATAGGCCTTCCTGATTGACAGGCTGATTGGTTTATTCATCAAAGAGTCCCGTTTTTATTATTGCAGCTTTCAAATGCTCATTAGAAGAATCAAATAAGTCATGAGTACCGACATTAAGCAGTAAAATACCTCTGTGTGGGAGGAAACACTAACTTCTTCATTGTTTCAGGCCAAGAATGTGGGGCAGGTGTTCCAGGATGCTTGGCAGAGTGTTTGGGTTCCTGATCCCTGTCTTCCTCCTGGTCCGATGCCATTAGAGTACAAGGACACAGGACCTCAGAACCACAACCACCTCTTTCTACTTCCTAATCCTAAAGAGATGTGAGGACCAGCTCAGATAGTCAGAGCCTTTGAGGTTCTATCGGATTCATGTACTTCTTAACGGTTTTGTTTAAAAAGATACTTGTTTCCTGCCAACTTCTGGTGGCTGCCCTCCACTACTTGCCCTTTCCCTTCCCAGAAGCCCACAGGAACATTAGTCTAAGTTTGCATCACTGGCAGGGGTCCTACCTCTGTTGGCCCTAAGCTCAGTGTGGCTGATGGATCCTCCCCATCCAAACATAGAGGCATCCAAAGCTGGAGGTGATGACACCCAGCCGGCCATGGAAGGAACATGAGGTGCCTGGAGTTGTTATACAATAAAGCAGGAAGAGAAAGTGCTTGAAGATGGAAAGACAGGCTCCCACAGGTGTGTTCTGGGCTTGTTTTACTTTGTTGATGTATGAGGGAGGCTTTATTGATTATGCAGTTGCAAGCCAGCCAAGGTAACCAAAAGCCCATGCAGAAAAACCTGTGCCCCTTTGAGCTACATAAAGTATCATCTGAGAATACCCAGGAAGGCAGTAGCCAAGTTCAAGATTCCAAGTAACTGGAAAGCTCTCATGCTGAGTGAAAGGACCCAGGCTCAAAATAAAGAGAATAAATACATTTATTTTTATGGCATCAGTAAATGCCCCTAAACTAAGGTCTGTAAAGGAAGACTCCAGGGTGTTTTATAATTACTATGGAATATGAACAGTTTGCTTAACACATTAGTAAACAAGTCTCTCAAGCCTGTACAGACTTCTCTTATGCAGCAGCCCCTCCCATCCCAGGCACCCTTGCCTCTCCACTGTCTCAGGCTCCAAACCCCTATCCTGCCCTGCCTTGCCCTGCCCTGCATCCTCACACAGAGGAATCTCATTTCCCTGATGTGCTAATAGACCCAAGGGTTTAATTGTGTTAGCAGATTTATGCACCAAGCTTTACAACTTAACTTTGAGTTAACTGAGACACAATTTCCAAACCTACATTAATTGACAAATGTTTAAAATTCCCTGTACTCATGGCAAGTCCATGAAGGACAAAAACAAGACAGGAAAAGGAAGTCTTTAGGGACTCCCACATCTGGTGCTCAGAAGCACTGCTTGCATGGGGCCGTGCAAAACCACTCATCCATCACCACAAGCTCACCTTGGGCTCGTGGTCAGAAGGACCTACCATGGCAGTATTCACACACATCTCTCATCTGGTTCCTCATCCTTCAGATATTGATCCATGTATGTATTAAACACTGTGGAAGCAGCGGTACTCATTCTAAAGTTTCAGATCGTTTTGATTTTCCGTGGTGAGCACAATGTTCCCCTCCTCCAAAGTGGGTGTCTTTTCTGGAACATGTAAATGTGTAATGTTACAAAAATAACAAGAAAGAAAGAAAAAGAAAGAAAGAGGGAGGAAGAAAGGTTGATTAATGTGCTGAATTTAAGAACAGCAAATTTCTTCTGGATTCTCTGGATAAAGCCAAAGTCAACTCAAGGGTTCCTAAAGAAGGAAAAGAAACAGAGGCAGGCCAGTGAGATGCAATTAGACTTTGTTCAACATGGATGGATCTGAAGTTGAAGATGTTTATGAGAAACCTTGGCAGCTCCTGAAACAAAGGCAAAGAACTGGATTTACATCCAAGTTTCCAGGGAGACAACAGCCCTGTCAAAACCTCGCTTCTAGCTCAGCCCGATCCCTCCTGGACCTTGCTGTTCAGAAGGAGAATGCCTTTGTGTTAGATTATGTCACTAACTTAGTAGTAACTGTGTTACAACAGACACAGGAACTTATATCCTTGGTTAGTGCACTAAGAAATGCCACAGACCATCCAGGTACATGACAATGCAGGGTAAAAGGAACACACACACACACACACACACACACCACTCATGCTGGCAATTTTTAGTATCTTATCTTGCTGTTCATAATGCCTTCTCCTCTCAAATCCTGCCAGGATAGGAGCAGCTACAGTATATGACTGGACCAGGAGATCCTGGAGTGCCACAGAGGTATTGTCTACACTGCCTGGAGATAAAATTCTAATTGTGCAGTGGAGAATGAAAAGCTCATTAGATCTCTGGCAAAGAGGATGTCTTTAGAAGAAAGTTGTCCTTTTATTGTCAAAGTTAATAATTTTCAGATTTGTAAAATGAGGGCATAGGATAAGATAGGTGCAAACAGATGGATCTAGAGTCAAAGCAAAGGGGTGGTTTGAAGTTGCTGAGAGAGGGCCCGTTGGGCATGTCCATCTCTGGGATCCTTGCAAAGACAGCTGCTCAGAGTTTCAGTTGAAGGTGACATGCAGAGATGGAAGTACCCCCAACCTTCAACAGTCCCAGAACTGAGTCAATGTAAAAGATCTAACTAAAGTATCGGCTTGACTGTATCCTGAAGCTATGGTCAGAGTGAACTGCTGTCTATGAAGAAACTGTATCCATTGTCAAATCAGCTTCAGAAGAGGGTTCCACCCCTTGCCTGCCAACCACAGCCTCCATCCCATGCAGAAAAACGAAGAAATGCCCTTTAGCTCATCTTTTAATTATATAGTTGTTTCATTTAAATGATCACGGAGTAACAAATGAAGCAGTAGCATGCTGCAGCAGGATGTAGGAAAAGCAGCAGAGTCGTAGCTGTGCTTAGAATCATGGCTTTCCCACATCCGATAAACAAACGAATTATGTCATTTCACTCTTGAATAGTCAGAATACCTGTATTTTTTATTCTTATGACTTCCTGTTTCTGAAAAATGGTCTTGCAAGTAGCCTAAGATAGTCTCGAACTTCTTATCCTCTCTCCATGTTCTGAGTACTGGGCTTTCAGTAGATGCCACCACAACACGCTTGATCATTCGTACCTTGTGACAGAGTGTGTATAACACACAGCATCCTCTTTCTTTACTAAACCTCAAAACGATGACGACATCTTCATTAATGTGTTCATTTTATAGAGGAAGGAAGTAAAGCCCAGAGAGAACATGAATGGCTCTCTCAGGTTACCTACTTTCCTGTACACATTTGAACTCAGATCTCAGGTCCTCCCTGTAGCACTGTATGGGCCTCTCTGCATTCACAGAGCACAGGGGTCTTTGTTTGCTAGAATGCTCTTTGTTACTGACTCCTGTTGTGCTTCAAGTGAATTAGAAAACAAATAGTTGTTGATTCTCTGCTTGTGTAAGGCAGCTCTGTGTGCAGAGCCAGATAACTCAACCCTCAGCTGCTTGGTCTTACCTGTCCTAGAAGAACACAGGTCCCAACAGACTTAGTTTCCCAGATTTTATCAACTTCTTATCCCACAGTTTAGCAAATACAATTGTACAAAAAGCATGCAGAAGGACACGAAGACAGGAGACAAATAGGCAAGAATGTATATTGATGACACATGTTACACAAAACTATTTTTAATGTATTGTGATCTTTGCAGATGTCAAGACTAATGTTATTTTTCATTTAAATTATTATCAACTATGACTAAAAGGCATCATAAACTAAAGAATGAAAGTATGCCCCTTTAAGAAGTGCCCATTGATTTACCTCCAGGTTCTTGTCCCCCTTTGCTTCCCTCTAACTATGGACTAAGAATACTTGAAAGGAACAGAAGGAAGGTACTGAGAAACAAAGGCTGGTGGGAAGGAACAAAGAAACAGCTGGTGGGATGAAACCTTGAAAAGCCTGCTGACAAGAGGAACCACAGAAGAGAGAGGAAGGGGGTCTTCTGCCTTCAGCACTCCTAAAGGGAAGGGCTAAAAAAAATGAGAGGGTTTGAGTCCATATGAAGACCCAGGATGGGAGATTGCTCTCCAGACAAAGAATAAACGAAAGTGAAAGGGTTAAAGTGGAAGACAAAGTGAGAAGTTCACTTGAGACCTCCATGCCCTAGCACTGTGACTTCATTTAACTGAAGTTTTATTATTAATTAGGACGGGGGCTTCGTGCAAAGCTAAGCGTTAACTTGGAGACGGATAAGCTATAAGGCTACCATGGCCCCCTAGAGATAAGTGCAATAAACACCCCATTAAAAAGATAACCTCGGGGACACCATTTCACTGGCTTTGTGGGATACTGACAGTTTTGTACACAACTTAATTTCACTTCAGCATCTCTGAATCACACAGGACTTACTGACAGGCATCCAGTTTATTACTGTTATTTTAAATCACTGATAAAATATAATAGCTCACAAGGAAACCTGTGTAGAAACCGTGCAGAAATCAACTAACTGGAAAGTCACTACAAAGGAAGGAGAACTTGGAGAACTTGGACTTCAGGAGTACACTTCTTCCAAAATCAAATACTGCAAGCAGATGAAAACAAAGTCTCTCATAGTTATTTAAAAGTCTGTATTTTTCTTCTATTAACTACACAGACTTCCTTCTTCCAGTATCTCCAGTACCATTCTTCCTGCTCCCTTCATTGGTAGTCTAAACAAGCCTTTGACATGTATGTATTTGTATATACATTTAACTGTTTAAAATGAGTTTGGGATGACAAGATGGCTCAGCCAGTAAAGGTATTTGCATGCAAGCATGATGACCTGAGTTCAATCCCCACAACCCACATAAACGTGAAAGAACAAACCCAACTGTACCAATCTGCCCACTGAGCTCCACATGCATGCCACTGTATGAGTTCTAAACATACACACACACACACACACACAAATAAATAAATTAAAAGTTTAATTAAAGTAAAAATGTATACTTTGACAATACTAATAAGTATTTAACAATATCTTAACATTATGTTAAGTATTCTGTGAACACAATATTATTTTTATCCTCACTACTAATTCAGTTTGAATAAACTGAGGCCCAGAATAGCTAAGTAATATTTTAGAATTATCTACAAAAAATGTAGAGCGTTGTGAACTGGCCACATTGTGCCATGTATTTTCTGCTAAGGTACAAAGACAGTCCCTCCCTGGGGGGAGGGGGGGAGTCTTTCATGGAAGCTAAGGTAGATGCTAACCATGGGCAGAATGTGGAAAGCTGTTAGAGAACCAATCTGTGGTGCTCTTGTAAAAAGGCAAGAATGAAACATTCCCCATTTAATGGAGGAGACTGAATTACACAGAAAGCAGGTTACACTTCTTAGGTCCCCCAAGGCTGGGCAGAGGTCATGAGACCCATCAGCAGATCCCCAGTGCAGTGGCTTTCTGAGGCTCCCCATCCTTGCAAGCAGATGGCCAGCCTTGTTTGTTCCACTCCTTAGCTCCAAACTATGCTTCCAGGTGCCACTATTTCCCTTTTGTCCTAGATTTATTTGGCTTTGAGATTTTTATCTTCATGCTTTTGTCTCTGACATAATGATAAGGCAATGTTTAATTTGGGCTCTGGTTCTCATTTATTTTTCTGGCACTTATCCCAGAGATCAGCTAAGAAGAACAACACATACACTCATAAGATGCCAATGGCTTGATTCATATCAGAACCAACTGACAGTAGCTTCCCTTCCTAGCTACCAGCCACCTTCCCCAACAGTACAGTATATGGATACAACCTTTGTGGACATGCCCCCAACTTGCCTCTCATATGGGTTTTACAAACAGACTACTAGTGGCAACTTGTGGCCTACTCTAAACAATGCCCATGTGAAGAACAGAATCCTCCTGACACTTTGACACTGTCAGTCTTGGGTCTGAGACATTGAGAAGATGACAGAGTGGACCCCGGCACCTGCACCTTCTTTGTCAGTTGTTGTCATATGAGTGCCACCTTTTAGGCTTCATCTTAAGTCTGTCATTGTATGATGACTTCCACTAACATATTTAGGGGTGTTCATCCCAAGATCTTCACTGCTTCTTCTGGGGCCCTGGAAAACTAACTTCTCTGAATGTCAATTTCTTCGCCTCAGTGAAGGCTTTTTCTTGCATCTCCTCTGATTCTGGTTATCTGTGATCTTACATTATATCTACGTTTTGTCCATGTTTTTGCCATCAGCTTAGAGAATAGAACAGTTTCTTCTATGTCACAGCTCTACTTATTAGTGTTAATAACTCACTCAGGAGAAGGCAAACAAGGAAGTGGAGACTGGAGAAGCAAGTGGATGAACAGAGGCTGGGCAGCATCTCTCTATTCTAAGCATTGTATTGAGAGCTTTATATATTCACCTCATTCACTTGTCATAGCAGCTGCAGAGAGAAGCTATTGTTGTCTCCACAGTAACAACATCACTGACACCTTTAGACTCAGAAAGCAAACTACTTTTCCAGGTCACTCAGCTAATACATGAAGAAGCCACCATTTAAACTCATGTTTGTCTGGTGTCAAAAGCTCATGTACTCTCCCTCATACACCTCTGTACCTTCCCTTCTCACTGGGGTCCTTTGACGTAAATGATGAAGGATATGTCCTTGATATCATAGACTTCTTCCTTGATATCCTTGAATCAGCTGGAAAAATTGAAAGAGAATTTAAGTCAGTGCTTTTATCGGTTCCCCAATATGAGTGACATCATTTTAAATATACATACATATATATGTGCATGTGTGTATATATGTATAAATGTACATATGTGTGTATATATGTGTATATATTTATTTGTACATAACTAATGCTCATACACTTAAAGTGGTCAAGATTTACAGTAAGAACCAAACTCCAAGAAATTAAGTTTCATGAAAAGAAAGGAATTCTCAGAACCTAAAAAAAAAGGAATTAAAACTAGTTCTGGGACTCAAGAGAGGGTGCAGAGGAAGTGATATCTGAACTAACAAATAAAGGGTAGGAAGTTAACAAAGAAATGTGAAAGGCAGTACTTCAGTCATTGGGAGCAGCATGTTTAAAGATCAAAGGTAAAAAGACTGTATGTTATGGTAACTCACACAACAAATTTATATGCTGATTGGTTGATGGGTACAGCCAAGAATGTACTGAACTTGAATTTGAAGAAGCTGAATGAGTATGTGTGCTCACTTTCACACACACACACAGTGTTTTCTTGTTGTTTGGTGTGTTTTGCTTTATTGGACTTGAGCTTAAATCCAGAATCCCATGAATACTAAGCACGGAATTTGCTACTGAGCTACACCCCAAGGCTCTCATTTAAGTTTTAGACTAGGTTTATGTTAGGTATATAGTGCATGCCTGTAGTTCAACTCTGGGAGGCTGAGGTAGGAATATCATTTGAACTCAGAATTTTGAGCCACACAGAGAGACTCTGACAAACTAAACATATATTGGCCGTAGATCAAAGTGAATTCTTCACGGTACATTCACAATGTCTGGGATTCAAACAAAGGTCACCGGGCATGTAAAAATGTGGCCCATGGTAGGGAAAATCAGCCAGACTCAATTACAAATGATCCAGAGAAAGACATTTAAACAATCTAGATTGTTGGACATTTAAATTGAGGTAAAGCTATTAAAAAGCTCCAATGTCAGAAGAAGATGCGCTGAGACAGAAACCACAACGGACAAGAGTACAAGAAGAAATGTTGCAGATGGAGAGAATGATGAACTTTAATGCAGACCATTAAAACTCAAACAAAATGAGCTTCAGATAGAAGATGCAATGTGGACCCAAGAGCTGTGGGGTAGCTTCAGATAGCCCAACTTAGGTAATTCTAGCCCCGAACAAAAGAGATACATAGTTCAGGAATAATGACAAGAAACATTCAAAATATAATGGGAACTCTAAATCCAAGAAAGTCAATGAATGTTCTGCACAAGAAAACAGAAGAAAATAAAATCTAGGCATGTTATTGGCAAACAGCTGAAGAATACACACAAAACTTTAAAAACAGCCAAACAAGGGGCATGCTGAGCCCAAAAGAAAACACAAGAGTGACAGCAGACTCTTTGCTTGAGACAATGGAAGTGAGAAGATGGTGGAAGGTATTCAAGGTTCCAAAAGAAACAAACTAACCAGCTTTAACATATCCAGTAAATACATCATTCGAAGTAAAGGTGTTTCCAGACACACAAAGGCTGAGCTCATCACACCACCCAAGATTTGCCTTACAAATTTGTTAAAGAAAAATCCTTCAGGTAAGAAGTAATACCAGATAGAAACCTGATCCATATAAAGAAATGAAGGGCAGCAGATACGGGCTTCATATGGATAATATGTGCTATTTGTCTATGCAAATCTTCTTAAGAGTAACTAAACAAAATGACAAGCTATTTGAACATTTAAAATATACCATCACTACAAGTTTATACTCCTTAAAGTCCGCAGCAGTATTGGAGATGCCAATGATTTGTTATTCAGAAGTGGAGCCTCTGGGAACTTCTCAGGGTATGAGGATAGTGCCGTACTGATAGCTTCAGTGCACATGTAAGAAGAGACAAAAGAGAACTCAATTCTCACCTAGTCCCTGTCCTTTGGAGATACAAGAGATATAAATGATTTAATGACCACAAATAACTCTTGCAAAGCAATAAGTGCTATCAAGTGCTGAGCAAAGTCAATTAAAGTTGTGATTTTTCAATAATAATAGCCACAGAGTCTAGATGGAATTGACTAGAAATTGTTTTCAGGATCAGGGCATTCTTTTTTGGGGGGTGGGGGTGGGGGGATGCAGTGAACTTTTATTGATGGTATTTAAGAAAGTAGGGAGGTTCTCCCTAGGCCCCTCCTGTTATTATGGGGGTCTGGGATGGAAATTGTGAGAGAGATGCTCAGTGTTGGGGGTCGAGGTGGGACAGGGACTCCTCAGCAACCGAGGACCTCTCTCTTGCTCTCAGTGTCCTTGCTGGGGTGGGTGGCCCAGGGTTTCTTACTCCTTGGAGGCCATGTAGGCCATGAGGTCCACGACCCTGTTGCTGTAGCCGTATTCATTGTCATACCAGGAAATGAGCTTTACAAAGTTGTCATTGAGAGCAATGCCAGGCCCAGCATCAAAGGTGGAAGAGTGAGAGTTGCTGTTGAAGTCGCAGGGATCAGGGCATTCTTAAACAAGTCTGGAAGGCCCAAGATCAAACTACAGATTGAGAGTCAAGGTCATGGATAAAATGATGAAAACCTTGTGAGGATACAACCAGGATGTTCTCATCAACCAGGCACAGGGCCTGCCATCACCTTGGCCTTGAGTGTGCACAACCCCCATAGTCACTGAGAATAAATGTTGGTCTATGCGACATAAAGCCTAAAAAGGCAGAGACAGAAAAATGTCAGAACGTTCTTAAACACTTGTGAAGTACATGCAGTGACACTTACTAGTGGTATGTGGTCAAGTAAAATAGATATCCTGTAAAATCTAAAGCAATCACTAATTCTTAAAGCAGTCATTAAACCCTAAAGCAATTACTGAAGCCTAAAGCAATCATTGAACCCCAAGGCAATCAGCAAACTGTAAAGCAATCACTGAACCCTAAAGCAATCATTAAACCCTAAAGCAATCAGCAAACCCTAAGGCAATCATTGAACCTCAAGGCAATCACTGAACCTTAAGGCAACCATTTATTAGCTAATTAGCAAACAAAACAGAAAACTGGAATCACTAGAAGCAAGGTTAATTAATTCAAAATAAGACCAAAAAAGAAAGAAAGAAAGAAAGAAAGAAAGAAAGAAAGAAAGAAAGAGAGAGAGAGAGAGAAAGAAAGATGACTCAAACCATAACTACATTAACTGTAAATGTTCTTCATACTCCAAGTAAAAGTGAGAATTCAGATAGGAGTTAAAAATCCAACACCTAACTAATATATTTTATGTGAAAAGTAGTTTTCAACATAATGATGTAGATTAGCTGAAAGTAAAAGATGGTCAAAGGTCATTCTACGAATAAAATTCAAATGTAACAGGAGTGGCTTGATTTGAAAAAGTAAACTTCAAAGTGAAGAGTAGTCATAAGGGATAAAGAGACATACCTCAAATGAATGATGAACAATGCATTCAAATACCTTAATCCCAAGTAATTCTGTTCCTGATGAAAGCATTTTAAGATAGGTGAACCAGGAAGGATAAATAGACAAATCTAGAATTAACAGCAAATATTTTAAATATCACTTCTAGGGATAACTGATGGAAGTTAGGCAGAAATCTGCAGGAACATTTGTACTCAAACAGGAACAGTAAACTTGGTCTCATGATTATTGGTAGACCATCAACCTTAAAGCATCAGAATGTGCAATGCTGTCATCCTCCAAGACTAAGGCCCAAGTACACTTTTTCTTTGCCCTCTCCCCTATCCCTCCTGATTTCTCATGAAAAAGATGTAAAAGATCTAACATTTTGGTGGGCTGGAGAGAGACAGTGAGCAAAAGGATGATATAACAGTCCTTTCAAATGGCATAAAGAAGTTCAAAGCTGGAAATGCTAATTTCAGAAATCTATATTCCATCACTAAGATTGCCATCCCCAGAAAACTAATAATACTCCACTCAGGCATCATTTGGCTCAGAAATCCAGGTTACCATGCTATACCATCTGAGCAGTATATGTAGGCTAAGGTACCTCTTCTGTCTTCTTTCATTGGTCTCCCTTCTCCCACTGAGTCCATTTCATGTGTGTGTGTGTGTGTCTGTGTGTGCATTGTGTGTGTGTGTATAACTCTAGATTCTCCATATATGACACAAACACGTGAGAACTGTCCTTTTAAGTTTAGATTATTTTGCTTAGCATGATGGTTTCCAATGTTATCTAAACTGTATAAATTACTTAAATTTGTCTTTCACAACGGAATAAAAATCCTTCGTGTGTGTAAAAAAAAAAAAGAGTGTGGCTGAGTAGCACTTCACAGCATGGGATAGGGGGACCTGGGCACGGCACAGTGTTTATGGTAGGGAGAGCAAGTCAGATAGGGCTTCTGAAAGAAAAGTATAGCTACTTTCTTACAGATGAGCAGACTCCAGATGCGACAGCGACAGGCTACCTGCCAGCAGAGCTCTCAAAACTCAGGGAAAGATGGGTGCTGGGCTTCATTCCATCTCAGACCAGATTAGGAGTCTCCTAAGTCTTCTTAGAAAGAAACATGATCTCTTATCTAAATTTTAAAATCTGTCTCATTTCAGAAAGCTAAAATTAGCCTCTAGCCCATTGTTTTTCACCTAAAAAAATAATAATATATACCCAGACATTAGGCACCTGGACAGAAAGATAGACAGAGAAAAGGGATTTTTTTAAGGAGTGAGAAACCTACTCTGGAGTCATAGGGCGTTATTTAATAGTGATGTTTCTTCACATGGCTGTAGTCTTTCTCCTCTCAGAAAAAGTCAACAGTGGCACAATGAAACTCCACCTGGAATCAATGAAGACCCCTTCTTCAGTGGGGTTCATCTCTCCCTACACCTGCTTTGGACTGCTTCCTGTCAAAGCATGTTTTGTCTTACCTAGGCTCACAAGTCACCTTACCTGTAGTCATTCACTCCCAGCTGACACAGCTCTAACTCCCGTCTGTCTCGGCAGATCCAAGGTGGCGTCTTCAAATCATCTCTACGGTATCCGTCCTTCCTTGTCAATCATCCTCCATGTTCCTGCCCAGGGAACCTCCAAACCCACCCTCTGCTGGAAGCTGCTTCTATTATTATTTCTTGACATTTTGATGCTTTCACATTTTAGGGTATATCTATCACCTATCTTTGTCAGCATGGCTCACTCATTTTTCTCACAGCTTTCCTAAATCCTTTATCTCAGAAAAGTTACACCAAATGTCCTTTTTTTTTTACATCAATGTATATTCAGTTTTTTTTTTTCCATTCTCTTTTCAGGTTGAGCCCAAATTCCTACTCAGCCTTCAGGAGTGGTAGAATCACCAACATGCCTGGCTATCACAGGTGTGCACAACCACATAGGCTGAGAGGAAGAAGTCCAGTTTTTCTAGGCTGAGCTCACATCTAGCCCAAGAGCCCAAGTCAGGAATTACTGGATGACACTAACAGGTGAGGAGACAATCATGAAAGTAGACAGTAGTTGGACCAAGATCTGCAGAATGCATATCAATTATATCAGATCAAATAAAATCATTGAGAGAAACCTCCATGTGGTTATTTGTTTTAAACTATGGTTGTTAGTATTTGCATGTTCTGCTTTCTGATGAACATATGAGATAATTTTTTTTTCTTGATCTCATTCTGATGCTTGCCCTACTGTACTGAGTGAATGAGAAGGAATGTCTTCTCTCCACTGACCCCTTTGGAATCAGTGAAAGCATCCTGTGTGGATGATAAGCTAATGGATCACCATGGATGTTAAGGGTGCTATGCCTGTGAATATTAGGAGGAGATCTTGTCACATCGAATTCTACTTAGAAAAGCTATGATTGACCCTAAACAAAAAGAAGCACTTGAGACTTCAGTTTTGCAATTTCTAACTTTACAGATGTTATCTCCGGATGAATCTATAGTAATTCTACAACAAAAAAAAGCTAAGATACTGACAGCATTGTCGGTAAAAGTGCTTATAACAGTACAATAAACATAGACTACTGTAACTAGTGTAACCTTAGCATTCAATAACAATTATTTTATGTGTGTATGCAGGTACATATATTTATGAGTAGGGGAGGGGTCATTCTCTCATGTCATCTGTTAGGTGTCAATCACCATGCTTTCTGAGACAACTTCTCTCGATGATCTGGAACTCACTCTGTAGATTAGACTGACTGATTATCAAGCCCCAGAAACTTGATGGCTTCCACTCCCAGCTCACGCCACCACATTCAACATTTTCCATGTGGTTTCTGGGGATCAAACTCAGGTCCTCATGATCACAAAGCAAATACTCTAATAGATAAGCTGTCTCCATTGGACCCAGTAGCATTATTTACACAGGAGTTCCAGAAATTAGCCTTTATGCCACAATCTAAATAGATCAACTTACTATGAAACTGAAGCTATGCTGGTAATGGCATCTTGGAGAATAAATTCTATTTTTATCAGGATATACAACTGGTGACCATCATTAAGGAGCAGGGTTGTACTTTCTTTGTGGAATCAACACCTGGAAAGTCATCTCAGAAACACTCAGAAACACTATGGCTTGCTACTAGCTCGCACATGGGCATGGGTCTTGTTGGGCTGAGTTGTGGATCCGGCAGCATGTCTGCCACCCCAGGTGGATGGAACCACAGCTCATGGGGTAGAAGCGTGAGAATTCAGTAATTTGACTGAGTTCATTCCAGGCAGCATGGGTGGATGCAGGGCTATGGGAAGCCACAGAGTTCCACTCCAGGTGTGGGAAGACCCAGTCTGAGGTCCTGTGTGGACTGGGGCTGTTGGGTTGAAGACCCTCCTCTCCCCCCACCCCCGGCAAGAAAGCAGATGAAGATTGGCAGGTATCAAGCCTTTGGGCTCCCTGATGCCCCTGAGAGGCCGCAGAAGAGTTGAGACGGGACGTATGGGCTAGAGTGACCCACAGCTGAAAGGGGCGAAGGGGGAGAAGATGAGCTGTGGTGGTGCCCCACGGGGAAATGAGATTCTTGGTCATGGCGACTCACTTGACTGGGCCTCTGCTGGCTCGAGTTGCTTGCTTGAGTTTGTGGGCTCTGTGCGTGGAACATAGAGAAGTTCTTCATGGGAGATTAGGCTGTTCTCCACAGCGGGCCCCAATGATGAGAGGTAGTCCATGGTTTTAAAAGGTTTATTATCATGGTGGAAAGTGGATGAAGCTGTACCCCGTGTTCTCAGGGCAAGCCTTAGGTTGAATACCTTGAGCAAGTAGGAGGAGGGTCTGGGAAGGAATGCTTAATTGGCTACGCCCTGGTCTTTAGGTACTTCATTAATATGGCGATGTCTTGAGGCTCTGTGGCCTGTAGTCACACCCTCTACCTGTGGAGGGGATAGTAGGGGCATTGTCCTATGAGCCTGAAAGGCGTGGATCAATGGAGATCTTCTGCCTCATGTCAGGAGCCTGGAGTTTGGAAGTGTGGTGAAATGCATGCCATCCCTTGCAGGGAAACCTGTGAGGTCTCCAACCTGTTGGGTCACTGGCCATCTCTAGCCAGTGCTCGACCAGAAGCCATGCTATCCTTTCATGGTCCTGCATAGAAGATCACTTCTTGGCTGGTAACCTCATTAACTGATGGACCCCCAAGGTAGAATTCTTTCACAGTTATATGGACTGCAACTCAAATTCAGTTTGAGTTTTAGCTCCTTAGCCTGAGAATAGATTAGTTAATAAAGGCCATTGAAACCACAGTTCCAGACTCTTGGGTTCTTTTTATGACCTTCAATTAGAAATTAAGTAAGCCATTTTCTTTTTGGTTTTGCTGACAATACGACAAAAAGGCCAGTGGCTCAACACCTGTTATTATACCTATGTAAATAAATCAGGCTAATAGAACAGCATCTACACACATTAGAGACATGGGTCATGGGCTATACTTAGTAGCTGTCATTAAATTGGTATCATAATATAACTTAGGGTACCATTATGTCATGGTTTGTATATAGACTATGGGTTGAGCCTGTGTCTAATTCGAACTTGAAAAACCAAATAAGGCAATTAATTAAATAAATTCAGTTAGCACAAGACATACAACACTGACTTTCATGTGAGTGTGAAAGAATAAACATATATTAATTTTGAAGAACAACATTGTTAATTTATAACAGCAGAAGTAGCATTCAGTAAAAGTTTATCCAGACAGGCCATGCCTGCCAGAAAACCAGGTAGGCTGCCTGAAGCCCTTCTCCTGTCTTCGTTCCCCCAAGACCGAATCCCAGAGTCTCATCACTAGTACTGCAACAGAACATCAGCTGCAGTCTTCCCTCACCCCTGCCCACATCCTCTGAATTTCACAGACTATCCCCTACCTTTCCTTCCTCTCCTGACTCATCGCTGTATCCTAGGCCTTAACCACCTTAGTCATCGACTGTTAACCACTCCTCCTATAGCAGTAAGTAGGCTGAAGGCACAGCCAGACCTCTTCTACTGCTCCTGACACCTAATTCCCTAGTCTTATCCTCAGCTCTGTAGTTTCTGGAAACCTGCTGTGGTCTCACAAAGATCTCTTTCAACCTTCCTTCCTCCAATTCATTCCAGTTACCCAGCCTCTAATGCCAACAAGTATTCCCTGTGAACACACCAGGCCAGGAAAATGGGAAATACAAAGCCATCACACTCTCTGACAATCCAGACAAGGAAAAAAAACCAAACAAACAAGGGACATAATACCCACACAACAAAGATATATCCAGAAATCAGCACCCAGAATTATAATCATCCCAAACCCAGATGCCTAGACTCCAGTGTAAGCAACATACAATCAATAACAACCAGAAGACAATATGTCTCCACTTGAGCCTAAATATTCTACAGCAGCAGGTCCTGAATATTTAAACATAGTTGAAACACAAGAAAAAAAAAGATCTTAAAAATAGCATTTATCAATATGATAGAGGTTCTTTAAAAGGAAATTAATAGACTCCTTAAGGAAATCTAAGAAAACACACAAAGAAAAGAATGTAAGGATATAAATAAATGTCTTCAAGACCTGAAATTGCAAGTAGAACCAATAAAGAAAACCCAAACTGGCTTTTCTCTTCCTACACAACCTGGCAAAGTTACTTAAGACTCTTTCCTAACCCGTTTTGATGGATTTTTATTCAGTTACAACCAATCCTTATGGCTCTCAATCTTGTCAGAAGTCTGCTGATAGTATTTTTAAGCTTATGGCCAACAGAATTCCCAAAGCCTCTAACAGTTAACCGAAGATGGTTTCAGAAGACGGACACCGGACTCCTAGAACATACAGCCTGGATTTTATGTGGCTGGATACCCTGAGTCAAATGACTTGGCTAAAACAAGGTAAGTCATTTCTCATGTCACGTGTATCCATTCCACAGAAAAAAAGCCCTTCGTCCTCTGTGCTTGGAAGCCAGACTGACTTCGCCCAAGAGACTATGGAAACCATGGGAACTGTTGGCTAGTGGACTCTGTCATTTTTTAAAAATAATATATAACTGGTAGATTGTTTACTCTTTATCAGACTTCTGACTACATTGACAGTTAAGTTTCCACAGATATTATCTGTTACCTCATTACCTAAACTGAGTTGAAAGACTGCTTGTGTTAACTCATGCTGTTATCTGTTTTAAAAACTTATAAGCTACAGGAAACCCACTCAGATCTACCTCTCATGGATGCCATCCAGATAAGTACATCTGCCTAAAATTCCCACTTACTATCTATAACAAAGGGTGGGATCCCTCTGGGTTTCAAATGTACATCTTAGAAAAAATCCTTTCTCCAAGTGTTCTTAATCTTATTTCCTACATCTTGTCAAGTCCAGGTGCATCCAAGACAGCTCCAGAGAAGCAACGTTCAGCTGCTCCATCTCCTGCCACACACACAGCAGAAAACAGCCAGTTCTCCTAAGACCAGACAAACATCTCCCATTCTTCTAGGTCCCCCCTAGAGACACGTCACCCCCAATGCCAGCAGGAAGTAGCCAGATTTCACGACGACCCTATTCCTGCTTTGCTGTCACCTCTTTCTAATTTTTCTTTTTAATTAAACCAATATGTGGGAATGTTAGTAAACTGTTAAACTCCACCTCCACAGTTACTTGGAAGCGGCCAGGTATGCTCCTCCCCACAGTTACCTGACAACAGGCAGGTAACCCTGCCCACTATAAAAGGGGCTGCTTGGCCCCTCCTCTCTCTCTTGGTCCCGCGACCCCAGGCCTGCAGGTTGCCCTCTCCCGTTCCCCCTCTCTCCACGTGGTCATGGCCGGCCTCCACTTCTCTACTCCTCTCTCTCTCCTCTCGCTCTCCCACTCTCTTAATAAACCTCCCCTTGTGGAAAAAAAAAAGAAAAAAAGAAAACCTAAACTGAGGGAAACGTGAAAACAAAAAATTTAGGATTCCAGTCAGGAACTAGAGAGGCAAGCTTCAACAACAGACTACAAGAGATAGGACAAAGAATCTTAGGCACTGAAGACGTAACAGAAGAAATGGATACATCAGTCAAAGAAAATGTTAAATCTAAAAACTGCTGACATAAAAACATCCAGAAAGCCTGGGACAATATGAAAAGACTAAATCTAAGAATATTAGGTAGAGAGGAAGGAGAAGAAACCCAGGTAAAAGGACCAGAAAAATGTTTTCAACAAATCATAGAATTAAAATTTCCAAACCTAAAGAAGGAGGTGCCTATAAAAGTACAAGAAGCTTAAAGAAGAACAGATAGACTGGACCAGAGCAATTCCACTAATATCAGGAACAAGACTAGGCTGTCCACTCTTTCCGTATCTAGTTGATATAGTACTTGACTTTTTAGCTAGAGCAATAAGATAACTGAAGGAAATCTAGGGGATATAAATTGGAAAGAAAGAAGTCAAAGTATCATTACTTGCAACAACCCTAAAAATTCTACCAGAGAATTCCTTCAGCAACAAACATTTTCAGCACACTAGTTTGATACAAGTAGCACTCTAATATACAAATGGCAAATGGACTGAGAAAGAAATCATAGAAAAATACCTTTCACAATAGCCTCAAATAATATAAAATATATTGGGGTAACTCTAACCATGCAAGTGAAAGACTTGTATGATTAAAAAATTTCAAGTCTTTGAAAAAAGAAATTGAAAGGGATATCGGAAGACTGAAAGATGTTCTATCATCATGGATTGGTAGGATGAACGTAGTAAAAATCACCATCCTACCAAAGGCAATCTACAAATCCAATATAATCCCCATCAAAATCCTAATGCAATTCTTTACAGACATTGAAAGGACAATTCACAATCTTATATGGAAAAACAAAAAACCCAGGATAGATGAACCAATCCTGAACAATAACAACTTCTGGAGGAATCACTATCTCTGATTTCAAGTTGTCCTGAAGAGCAACAGAAATAAAAACCACACAGTATTGACATAAAAACAGACACATTGATTAGTGGAATTGAATTTAAGACCTGATAGAAATAAGAGGAAGGAGATCAAGGGGATATAAGACCACATACCCAAATACATATGGGAATTTGTTTTTCAATAAAGAAGACAAAAATATACACTGAAAAAAAGACAGCATCTTCAGCAAAAGATGCTGGTTAAACTGGATGTCTGCATGTAGAAGAATGCAAGAAGTCCTATAGTTATCACCCTGAACACATGTCACACCCAAGTAGATCAAAAACCACAACATAAAACCAGATATGCCGAACCTGATAGAAAAGAAAGTGGAGAATAGCCTTGAATGCATTAACACAGGATGTCTCCTGAACAGAATACTGATAGTACAGGCACCAGGATCAACAGTTAATAAACTGGACCTCCCTCATGAAACTTAAAAGCTTCTGCAAGGCAAAGGACATCATCGATCAGACAAAGCAGCAGCCTACAGTGGAAAAAGATTTTTACCCAATTCCAAATGATAGAGGACCAATATCCAATATATATATCTGTCCCTCTGGATATTAGATATCAAAAACCCAAATAGTCCAATTAAAAATGGGGAACAAATCTAAACACAGGATTCTTTGTAGAAGAATCTCAAATGACTGAGAAACACTTAAAGAAATGTTTAGCATCCTTAGCCATCAGGGAAATACAAATCAAAAGTACCTTGAGATTCATCTTACACCTGTCAGGATGGCTAGAATCAGTAACATAAATGACAGCTCATGCTGGTGAGGATGTGGAGCAAGGGGAACACTCCTCCAATGTTGATTGTAGTGCAAACCTGTACAGCCACTATAGAATATGATGGTCCTCAGGAAGTTCAGAATCAATCTACCACTCTTGGGCCTATATCCAAAGGATGCTTCATTCTACCACAAGAACATTTGCTCAACTGTGCTCACTGTGGCTTTATACTCATAACATTCAGAAACTGGAAACAAACTAGAAGTCCCTCAATAGAAGAATTGGTGAAGGAAATGTGGTACATTTACACAATGGAGTTTTACACAACTGTCAAAGAAAGGATTCCATTAAATTTGCAGGTAAATGGATGGATCTAGAAAATATCATCCTGAATGAGGTAGCCCAGGCCCAGGAAGACAAACATGGAATGTAATCACTTGTAACGGGATATTAGCTGTTAAGTGAATGATAGCCAAACTACAATCTGTAGACCTAGAGAGGTTAAGTAAATGAGGTGGGGGTCTTGGGGATGCGGTGACGTCCATAGGATGAAGAAATAGATTTTATTGGTGGAATGTGTGACAGGTGAGGATGGGAATCAGGTGATGCAGAGATGGGGTACGGAAGAGAGCATAGGGAGAGATGGTTGGAAGTGGGGGAGGGGAAGCCTAATGCAGTGGAAACTCCTGAAATCTATGAAGATGATCCTAATGAGGACTCCTAGTAATAGGGAATATGAAGTCTTCAACTAATCACCTCTTGTAACCAAGTGAGGCTTTCAATGGTGGGACAGGGTTATATTTCATTGAGTTTTTGGCCAAGGGAGTTCCATGGAAATCCCCAAACAACCCAGACTGTTGCTAAGACAAAAGATTGACCTCTACAAACTGACAGTGGGGCCCATTGCCAAGGACAACACACACACAGCACTCAGTGAACATGGAGAAGTCAAGCTGGTGCCTACACTGAACCTTCACCCTACATTCTAATCTCTCTGGTGCAGGAAGATACTTTGAAGGCTACAGAAAAACAAATGTGGACATGAACCTAGTCACAGGACTTCTGACCTACAATATATTCTCTATATAAAATATGCTAGGACAAAGGTGGCATAGAACTTGTAGGAGTAGCTAACCAATGTCTGATTTTAACTATGGCCCACTCCTTGAGAAGAAACTCGCATCCAGCACTGCTTGGGTGACTGAGAACCAGAGACTAGACAGCCCAGAAACTAGATGATGTTTTCATTTATGGTAAAATAAAAACATCTGTTCTTAAAAGCATAATAATAAAATGATTTCTAATGATATCCTGCTAATTCATAGATCAGTGCCTTATCCTATCATCTTTCAGAGAGCAAAAGGGACAGATGCAGGGACCCACAGCCAGACATTATGCAGAGTCCAAATGGAAGGTCTCCATTAAATCCCTCTCCTCTGTCATCAGGGAATCCTGCAGAAGAGGTAGTAGAAAGATTAGAAGAACCAGAGGGAATAGAGGATACCAGGAGATCAAGGCCATCTAAATCAGAAGGGCATCGGAGCACACAGCAATGAAGCAGCCAGCACAGGACCTAAATAGCTCTGCACCAGGTCCTTTGCATACATATTACAACTATTATCTAAGTATATGGACTCCTGACTATGAGAACAAGTTGTTCCCTGAGTCCTGTGCTGCTCTTGGGACTCTTTTCCTCCTGTTGAGTTGCCATGTCCAACTTTGATATGATAAGTTTTTGCTTCATCTTATTATGTCTTATTTTGTCATGTTTGGTCATTATCTCTTAGAAGCCTGTTCTTTTTAAATGAGAACAGAGGGAGTGGACCCAGAGGGAAGAGAGGATGGGGAGGAACTAGGAGGAGTAGAGGGAGGGGAAACTCTAATAGGAATATATTGTATGAGAAAAAATTACTTTCAATAAAAGAAAAAAATTATACAGAGCTTGAAAATGGGACAAAAATAACTATCTAATATTTTAATGTCATAGTAGGCTATCTTCCAGAATGCACATCCGAGAGCTACAAGTCCCTCAGGAAATACAATTTTGACAAACAACTGGAACTCTTCCAGATATTTGCATGCAACTTGGTAATCGTATTCAGCACTCTTATTGTCACAATGGAAACTGTATTTCTCAAACCCTCATTGAGCTTGCTACATTGTTCCAGAAGTCCCTTAATCATGTAAATGAAACGTTGGCACAAATTTCTTTTATTAAAATTGTAATAACACTTTATAGCAAAGTTTGCCCACTTAGCAGTTTGCACATGTCCAGTGAGCAGCATTGCTAGAAGCAGGCACAGCGCTCGCTCATCTACCTCTAGGATGCTCTGATGTCGCACAACCACTCAAATGACCACTTTACCTTGTGCTTCTGTGACTCTGTCTACTTGAGCTACTGCCACATAGAGCATTGTGTAGCCTCTACTGCTCAGTGGCTGTGTCTTTCACCTAGTTAATGTCCCCATTGTTCATCCACATGAGGTTTCCTTCCCTTCAAGGTCTGAAAATATTCCACTATGGGATCACTACACTTCAAGTATAGTATTACTTAGCTGTAGTGGGGCATCTGAGACTTTAGGAGACTTGACTTGACTTGACTTGACTCGACTCGACTCGACTCGACTCGACTCGACTCGACTCGACTCGACTCGACTTGACTTTTCAAACGAAGTCCTGTGTATCTTAGGCTGACCTCAATCTTGTTGAGTTCTGAACCTACAGATATGCATCACTATGCCCATTTTATGAGGTGCTGAGGATAGAAACCCAGGTTTGCTGCATGCTATGCAAGTACTTCTCTAATTGATACACAATCCCATCCCACACTCATGTTTTGAATGCTCAAGATGCTATTTGAAGGCTGTGGGGCCATTGGGAGGTTTCTGGCTGGCTGGCTGGCTGGCTGGCTGGCAGTAATCATTAGTTTGAGAACTCTGGAAGTTGGAATTGCTCCTGATTCTGGCCTAGTCTTTCTGTTTCCCTTTTCTCTGCCTTGTTAGGAACAAGTTGCCAGAGTGCACACTGTCATGCCTCTCCCACCATGATAGGATGAAATGTCTCAGTAACTTACTCAGTAATGACACAGTAACATTTCCTTCCTTAAGCTGTCTACTCACAGTGGCAGAAGCAGCTGATCTCACCCAGGAGCTGGAGGGCAGCTTCTTCTATGGTCCTGACTTCCACTTCACTGGTCATAAGCAGTGCTGAGCTAAAAAGAATCACGTGAGAGAATAGGAGCTGGAAAATACAAACACTAAGCTAAAAAGTCCATCCTAAGTGTTCAACAGCAGACAGAACAGAAGAATCATTGAACTTCAAAGACCAGTCATCTGAAAGGACTCAGGCAGAGAGACAAAAATAAGAAATGAAAATGTCAAGAAGGCACAGGGACATCTGTGACATCACCTAATGGTGACTGGTATTTTAGCACTTTCCCCAAACAAGAAAATGTAAACAGAGGAATAACTAGGAAAGAAACACCTCCATTTCTGGATGCAGGACACCCAACAAACTCCAAACACGAAGCCCAAAAGTCCACACCGAAACTATCACTGTACCTCAGCTGTCAAAAGTCAGTCATCAAGAAAGTGCTGTGAAAGAATTCAGAGGAAAGTAGAATTTGCCTTCCAAGGAAATATCTATGAAACTGTGAGGAGATTTCTCAGAAACAAAAAACAAAACAAAACAAAACAAAACAAAACAAAGCAAAAAAAAACTTTGCTGTCATAGTCACATTGCTGAAAGACAAAAAAGCTACCAAGCAGTAATGCTGGACTGAATAAGCTGTCCTTCAGAGATAAATGGGAAATATAGACTTTTCCAAACAAACTAAAGTAACTAGACTTGCCTCACTGAGAGCATTAAAGCAAGTCTTCAAGTTGAAATGAAGGTCTATCAAAGAGCAAAATTCAATCACAGAAAAATATAAAAGTAAATATATAGTTAGCTACAGAATAGTATAATTCTGAAGAATAATGGGGTGTATACACTTTTAATTCTAGCATCAAGGCTAAAATATAAAAGTATTCAAAGCAATTGCAATTACAATATATTCCCATGGTACACAATATAAAATACGCAAACTGATATCAGTAGCAGAAAGCGTAGTGAGGAAAAACTTGAAGTATACCAGCACAGATAATTATTGAGATTACCATCAACATAAGTAAAATGCTACAGTTGAACCACAGTTTAGCTAAGCCCTACAAAACCTACACAAAAAAATTCTACTGCAAAGAAATTTGTACTTACTAATTTGAAAATTGTGACTTGCCATCTTGAAATTCGGTTACAATTTGCTACCTGTGTTAGCACTGAAACCATGCAAGTTATTTATTTCCTGTCAATTGTGTTTGGTCATCTACATTACACTGCCTGAGGACAGTGACTCATACATGCCCTTAAAGTTAAGGTCCATGTAAGCCTCTCAAATCTTGCCAGCATTTGCTTTAGTTAGACTCTATGAATCAGAGGGAACAAAGATTTGCTCAGAGAATCTGCAGATGAAAATTCACTGCAGACTTTTCTGGAGCTGGCCAGCAGTACTGATACCACACTGTCTGGTCTTTTTGTATTTCCTCTACACTGCTTGGGCACACTTCTTACCAGAATCACTGCGGCTTGCTCATGAGGCTTGAGCCTAAAATGGTCGGTGAGCCTGCTGTGCACCGAGTATGCGCATCTACACTGTATCAGTCATGCACCTCACTTATTGCTACAGGGCACAGCACATTTCCTTACATGTAAGAATCTATGTCCTTGGCACCATGATGCAGGGAGCAGGATCTGTCTTGCCATTGAGTTCACAATGGTGTGTGTTTTATATAAGGCAATCCACAAATATTTGCTGAACAAATTCTAGATAAAGAGGATTTCTTTTCTTTTCTTTTTTTTTTTTTTTAAAGATTTATTTATTTATTTATTTTAAGTATATGAGTACACTGTAGCTGTCTTCAGACACACCAGAAGAGGGCATCCAATCTCATTATGGGTGGTTGTGAGCCACCATGTGGTTGCTGGGATTTGAACTCAGGACCTCTGGAAGAGCAGTCAGTGCTCTTAACCGCTGAGCCATCTCTCCAGCCCGGATTTCTTTTCTTTATCTGCTCTCTGAACAGCAGAGGCTGAGATGGATCCTTTGAGGCACCCATCTCCAGTTGATTCCTCTGGTGGAGGGGGAGGGGAGGCAGAACTAAACAGGAAACATGTTTATTTAGATCTCCTCTTTGGTAAAAGAACTTTTTCTTGAAGAAGTTTGTGGCATAGTGACCACCATAATTAAAATATAGTGGGCAAATATGTATGAAAGGTAGTGTTATGATTTCTGCTTGTTTGCAAAAAACAAACAAACAAACAAACAAACAAAACAAAAACCAAAGTTGTGGAAATTAAAACTATTCCGGTCTTGTCTCATCACAATCTGCCCTTTCCCAGGACAGAGTGACTGCTCACCTCCTTCCATTCCTGAGCAAAGTGACACAGAGAATCTGATTGGCTGGCTGGGGCTCAGGGATCCAGTGAGTTTTTAGTCTTAATCCTGGGGCTTTGTCAGATGGGGGTCCTCCCATATTCCTAGTAATGTTCCTTTTACTTTTCAATATGCAGGACACTTACCCAAGCAGGCTTGAACTAGTTGAGACTTATGAAGGGAATGAGAGAGAAATTGAAGACAGGAGATGCCAAGAGAGGCTCTAAGGATGTGGCTTCAAGCTTCCCTTGTTATCCCCAGCACCGCCAATCCTCAGCCCAACTCACACTCAGTAAGACACAATTACAATGATGAGGACATTACAGCAATCCCTTTGCTTTCATTTGTCTTCTGACCATGAGGGTTGCCATGGCAACAGTGGTGTCATGAGCAACACAGTGCACTGCACTAAAGCCCCAGAGAATCAATGTTGGGGCTTGTTGGAGAGTTTCCTGGGCAAGTTTATTGTACTGAACAAGAAAATGGGAATCTGACCTGAGTCAATTTCAAAACATTGTGTCTGTGGAGGGCCAATTAGGTTGCTCACTGGACACTTTGCAGAGGAAAATGCCCATACTGTTCAGACACATGAAGAGACTCAACTGAGAGAATGAAGGGCGTGAGTCTGACAGGCTGCTTCAGAGATCCTAATACTTCTTTCAGCAGGGTAGCAGAGTCTTCTTGATTGGATTTTGCAGCCATGTTAAAAATCCACTATGATATTAGATAGAAATAAGAACCTCCTAGAGTAGAGAAACCAGAATGAATGGGCTTTGGCAGAGGTCTTGAAGCACTTATAACACCTGCGCTATGGCAGTTGTCATTGTTGGAAGCTGGCTCTCCAAACCCAAGGCTTCTTTATACTCAGCTTTTTCATCCACTTCATTCTGATGGCTCACCACGGGCCCTCTTTCCCTCTCCTCATTCCAGCAGTCATGCAGATCATATTTTTTCACAGAAGAAAACACATTCTCTCTCTCTCTCTCTCTCTCTCTCTCTCTCTCTCTCTCTCTCTCT
>NW_021604596.1:4506086-4521170 GCF_004785775.1 Grammomys surdaster
TCTCTCTCTCTCTCTCTCTCTCTCTCTCTCTCTCTCTCTCTCTCTCTCTCTTTCTTTCTCTCTCTCCTGTCTCTGTCCCTCCTGTATGTGTATGTATGTATACACATACCAATCATTCATTCATTCATTCATTCATTCATATATATATATGTGTGTGTGTGTGTGTGCGAGTGTTCGTGTGCGTGTGTGTGTGTGTGTGAGAGAGAGGAGACCAGAGACCAGAGATCAGACATCTGGGTACAACAGAGCAGAGACACTGAGCACTGCACTCTGGGGACAGATATTAGCAATGCAGGGTCATCGTGATGGTCTACATCAAGGACTTGTGCTCCCATCTATCCCAAGATTTTCTAAGAGTCACGGGGACTATGACATTTCAGTGTAAGATTTTTTCAACCATAAATTCCATGTGGCAAGGATTTTCAAGCAGATGGAACTACATCACAGCTGCCACATTGAAACAAACTGCTGAGTGAATGGACACCTGTTTACCTGCCGTCTTTGTTTTAGGTGAAATGTATAGAATATAAACTTCATCTCACTTAGGGGAAGGTTTAATGACGTTTAATACATCCCTAATCCTGCATGAACAGCATCCTAATCTGGCTCTAAATCATCCTTATCATGTTAAAATTATAACCTGATGTCAGCCATAGTGGAGCACACTTTTAGTCTCAGTACTTGGGAAACAGAAGCCCACAGATCTGCTCAATGTCCATGCCATGCCTGCAACATACCAGGGATGTTCTAGTTCGCTGCATGTTCTACTGGAGCTAAAGGATGTCTTCTAATGATGTCTATGATGCCTATGGTCATTGATATTTGTTAACAGTGACCTGTAGCTAAAAAACTTTCAATAGAAATACGATGTGCTACTGCAAGAGAAATTATTGTCCAGTCTGTCTGTCTGTCTGTCTGTCTGTCTGTTTGTCTGTCTGTCTGTCTTATTTGTCATCTGTCTATCTGTTGAAGTAGACTCTTATATAACCCATGCTAGCTTCAAACTGACTATGTAGCTGAGTATGATCTTGAATTCATGATCCTTCTCCTTCTACCTCCCAAGCGTTGAATTTACAAGTATGAACCACCAAGCTGGGCTTTCAGAGACATTATTCATGAGTCAGAGATAAAAATGTTAGTGACTAGTGTTTTATCTGGGTCAAACCCTGTAAGCTTAATTTCTTCCCCTGTAAATGGGGAATGGTGACAGGTAGCATATAAAAGTTGTAAAAATACAATGACATACTGTGTTGAGAATCCCTATGAAACACTAGCTGCCAGTGCCAATAGGCGGGAATTTTCCTTTCATTTCCTTTTGTTTCAGCCCAAGCAGAGAGGACACCTGAGCTTTCAAGAAGTTAGTGGATTCACAGGACATGGTATATGAGGGCTACACCCCTCAAAAGGGAAGCATGACATTTCTTAACCTTTAGAAGCTGAAGGTCATCACAGAAGCCCTTTCTGAACCAGACCCACCTTCCCGTGCCCAGGCTGGCTTTTTACAGAGTCCCATAGGACTTCTAAACTGTCTAACTTCATTTGAGTAGAAAAAAATATTTGCTTCTTGCTAGGCTAGTGAAAACTTTCCAATAACAAGGTTGGCTGACTTCTAATAGCTTTGAACATTTAGTATTTGACTGTAGGTTCCATACTTTTATGTGTCTGTAGGATTCGAATCTCTCCTTAATCAGACTGCACACTGCTCAGAGAGAAAAAGACATGGTGTATTTTTAAAAAATATATTTTAAAATTCTACCAAGAGCCAATTGGAGAGAAGATAAATTAATACAAACTAAAAGAATTCATCAACCAGCAGAGAAAAGTTAGTGATGCCTTTATAAAGGTAAGCTTGGCCCAGACTGGTGAGGTTGGGGTGGAGTGGCTGTCAATTTGCAGAACCTGGAAACAGAACTGACCACTCAAATGATAAGAGCCTGGTGTCTGAAAAAACCCTGACAGCCTGCATGGGTACCCTTTACAGAACACTGCCACTCTGTGCAGAGCTGAGACTGCTCCAGGATCTGAGCTGGATGCTCAGTGGACAGAAGTCTTGTCAGAGCATGTTCTAGTGGCCACGTCTTCCATTGAGCACAATGGGACAGCACTGACGGCATGTCTGTCCTTTCTCTCTTGTCCTTGCCTTACAGATACATTACCTTAATTAATTATTATGGTAGGTTGAGTCAGAATGGCCCTCGTAGACTCATATATTTGAATCATTCGTCAAGGAGTAGCATTAGGAAGTGTGGCCTTGTTGGAGCAAGTGTGGTATAGGAGGCAGAGGTGGAAGTGCTTTGAGGTTTCAAAAGCCCAAGCCTGTCACAGTGTCTCTTCTCTTCCTGCTCCCTGTGGATTCAGTTGTAGAACTCCCAGCTCCTTCTCCAGCACCATGTCTGCCTGCATGCCACCATGCTTCCGGCCATGCTGATAGTGGATTAAACTTCTAAAACTGTAAGCAAGACCCAACTACTTTCCTTTGTAAGAGTTGTCATGGTCATGGTATCTCTTCACAGCAATAGAGAAGTCAGATAGCAATTTTGACAATTTTATACATGTGCACAATGTATTGTGATCATATTTGTTCCCATTATCCTTTCTTACTCCCCTTCCACTCCTTCTTACCAACTCTTTCATATGTGTGTACATGCGTGTGCATGTCTGCATGTATGCCTGTGTGCACGCACATGCAATATGACTACGTGTATATGTAGATAGCCTCACTTCTGTGTGTTCATGATTCAGAGTCTATGTCTTATTCAGAAAACAGCACTTCACAATACTATTTTTCATTCACTGGCTCACATGATCTTTCTGACCTCTTTAATGCAACATTCTCTGGGCCTTGAGGGAACAAAGATGTTCTCTGTCACTAGTTACTCATTCACTCATTCTCAGAACTGCCACCAGGTCAGGGTCTCTGTGATAACTGTTGCCCACAGTTAAAGAGAAGCTTCTCTTCTCAGGAGAGCAGCATGAGCCTAATGAAGAAATGTAAATATGTAGAAAGCAATTTGACTTTATATCTATTTTGCATAACATCAGCAGAGAGCTCCTTGCACCTAGGGTTTGTGACCTCTCTGTCATAAGCTTTGACCAGATTATAGCACGAGATATCTCTTGCTTCTCATGGATTCTCTAACCCAATCAGAAAGTAATTGGTTACCCTAAAACAACCATGACACTGATGCACCAGAGGATACATCTTACCCAGCAAGTCAGTATTGTAGTATACAAGAGACAGAGCTGGGAAAGACTGTTGATGCCTCTTCTCCTCCAGCAGCCTGGGTAGCACTTTCTGGTACTTTGAATGCTACCCAGCAGGGAGGAAGCTTCCAGCTCAGTCCCAGCTTGATTTGTCTACGTGGTGTCTTCATCAATGAAGCTGTACCATCTGTTTCTGATGGGTTACCAAAATCAGCTCCTCCCTTAGCACTGGTGTGGTAGAAGCTGGCTCCTTGGATGCTTTTCATGTGTGCCTGTGTGCTTTTATCATCAGCTATAGAGAACAATAACCACATTCTTTCCATCTTTGCACTGTGCATGTCTTCACAGTGGGATCACACTTTTAACCACTCAGACTTGCTATAGTTAAGGCTGTTGTTCAAACTGAGGTGGCATGGAAATGCCTACCAGAGCTTAGAAGGGAATCTTCCTTCTAAAGATTTGGACTACTGTGCCAATTCTAACCAGATATAACATGTTTGTTTCAAAAAATATATCATATAGCATTATGCTCTAAAAGCAAGAGCTCAGAGACAGTGAAACAAATATTTATATTCCTAACAAGGAAGAAAGATCTTGGCACCAAGCCAAGCTACTATTTTTATTTTTGTCAAAGCGACATGTGGGCTAAAGGACGACAGTACCCATGGAGCTTGGAAAGAAAGGTAGAGAATGAGAACCATCAGGACCACTCCATTTTCCTGAGGAGAGGCTCTGAGCATAGCCACTAGAACATTCTCTGAGACAGCTAGGTTGACATATCTATGAATGTCAGCACTAGGTAGGAAAAAACACCGGAACTCCCCATAGTGACCCCAGCATTCGGCATGCAAAGGGTCCTCAAATAAATAGTCATTGAATTACTGATGAGTTTCTGCTTTTTAAAACAGCACTCTGGGTTATTGTGAAATTAAAACTAAACTGTACATACTATGAAGTGAAATACTACTAACTAAATTGAACATAATTTTCTCCATATAATTCAAACCCCCTTCCTAGGTCCAATGGATCTCTCGGTAAAACAAACCCCACCATTTCTTTCCCATGGAGTGGGTCATGCTTTCTCTGTTCCTCTAGCTGAGGATGACACTGAACTCTTGCTCATCCTTCTTCCATCTCCTGAATCTAGGAGTGTGGGTGAGCACCCCTGTACCCCAGTGATGCAGTGTCAATTGAGTGCAGAGCTCTGTACAAGCTGGGAAGGCACCCCACCAATTCAGCCACACTCCAGCCCTCTTTTGTAGTTTCTAAGAAACAACCTGCTACATGCACCCCAAATTTTTACACCCATAACTCTGGCAAACGTCTTCCACTGAGCACACTGTTTATGGGACTTGCTTTTGTTTTCCAAATGTGGCAATTAAACCACAGTGTGCCGCATCATCGAGTTCATCCTAAAATCCTAGAAACACAATCACTCGGCCTTTCTGACAGCAAAGACAGAAGACAAAGACACACTGAGACTCACATAAATTCAGATAAGGATAAGAAATAGCTCTTTTGCAGATGAATAATTCAGATTATAATTTACATATTCATCTCTGTGGGCTCTGTGGTTTTGATTAAGCGCTGGGAGCTGAGAGCCAGGCAAAAGAGAGGTAATGAGCATACAGTGCCCTAGGGATGTACAGCAGCCTAGGCCTGCCTGGACCGGCTTCTGCCTCTCCCTTACACCTGAGCATCAGCCTTCTCCAAGCAAAGCCCAAGGATTCTGATTTTTGGACTAAACCCTGTCTATTGTAAATATGCAAATAAGAGATATTTCCCAGTACAACTGCATCAAAAATTGGGTAAAGATACAGTGCGTCTTTGACTCAGGGTCTTCTTAATGAATATCCAAAACACACCATCCTATTCAGAATAAACATATCTGGGATCCTCCCTTCTGTGGCATCACCTCCACGCCCACCTGGCTCCTGAGGCCAGGCTGCCAGTGTCACGACCCTGCTCCCATGTATCGGGAACGATAATCTATCTTCATGCTACAGCTCCTAGCAGCACAGCTTTCTTCTGCTCACTCTTGCATTCTAATCTCTCTTCTAAGTCTGTCACACTCACCGGAGGGGACAGCCCTGGGGCCCCTCTCTTAGTGCCTAGAGGTCTCTGTTCCAGTTAGGATGCAGGCTGTGCTGCAGTCATCAAGAGACAGAATGGGGGCCTAGATAAGATAGTCTCATTTCTAATATGGGACAGTCCAGAGGAGTGCTGTTCCACCAAGCTGAACACCTAGCCAGCTGAGGAAGGTTACACCATCCCCTCACCATCAGGATGAGGTGGGGGTGGGGTGACAGAAAAGGAAAGCAGTGGGGATAATGACTGCCAGTCCCTCTCCTCCTCACCAGAGCTGTGTCCTTGATTCTGTCAAGGGCCCTCCTCCCACCTACCACAGCCCAACAATGGCGAGCCCACAGTGGCTCTCCAGTAGAGAGGCTGTGTTGATCACCACCTGCCATCCATGGTGCCTTCAAGCTGAGAGATGCCTACAGGGCCCATCTGCCTCAAAAAGCTCAGACTAATAACCTGCATGGGACAAACATCCTCAGCACCTCTTCAAAAATAATGAGAGGGGATGGATAAGAAAACAAGTGGCAGGACACTAATTTGTTTGATTTAATCACCATTTATTTTGCAGTTGCGATTATCTGCAAATAAATAATAGGTGAACTCAGTGCTCTGAGCTCAGCACTGGGGACAGAGTTAAGTGGGTGTGGCATTTGTTATTGGTTCTATTTTATCACCCTCTCTTACTCTCCAGGACACCACTGGTTGTCCTGGGTCTCAGGCTTCCAGCAGAAGTTGAGACATAAAGAAGAAAGATGACATCTTCGTGGCCTTGGCTTCCTGTATGTGGAGTTGGCAAGGCTGGCTGGGTTCTCGATACAGTAGGATGCCTGCCAGGGTGCCACTCCATACCTGTTTCTCTCCCAAGCCCACATGGGTCCTCTTTTCTACTGCAGACTTGGGGTGGCAAGAGCTCTGCTCTCACACACTCTGCTCCAGGCACCAGGTCAGCCCTCTCCACCCTTTAGTGTCCTCTGCACCAGTATAACTGTCCCTGGCGTTAAGCCCAGCTGGGAGTGCTTTGAGCAGGTGTCATGTTTCCCTGTCTGAAAGAATTTGTTCTCAGAAATGTTCCTGTTCAGCAGGAGAGAAAGACAGCAAACAAGTACATCATTATAAATTGTGATAAGATCCAGGAAAGAATCACTGTGGTCAGTGAGAGAGATTAAGAATCTACCTTAGATCAGATGGAGAAGGCGTTTGACTCAAGTCCCGGGAATCAGGGGCAAAAGAGGTTCTAGACAGTAGAGGAGAAGTGTTCCAGGGAGAGAGAGAAACATGAGTGTGGGGAGAGCAAGGAGAGACTTTTATTGTCAGGAACACAAAGTTCAAGAATTTCTCCTATAAGTTGTGGAGAGAAACTGCGTTTCCATGTGCAGAAGAGTGAAATCAGACCTTTCTTTGGCACCAGATGCACAACGCAACTTGAATTGGATAAAGCCTGACAGTACAAAATATTCCAGGAGAAATTCCAGAACCTTGTTTTAGGCAATGACTTCTTGTGACCAAACCCTAAAAGCAGCAGCAACAAAACACAGGCAAGTCACAGAGCGATGGACAGGGTTCCACAGATTGAAATGCTTCTGACAGTCAGTGGTGAAATGAGTTGCTCACAGCTGGCTGGGAAGCCATAATAAATACAGACTATGACCTACAACTGAGTAGTAAGAAGACCAAGATTTTCAATGTACATGGGACATTTCAAAAAGCTAGATGGAAGAATTTGAAAGTCTTTCCCATATAGAGAAGAATCCTTCTTTTAGCTTGTGCCCAAATTTCAGCTCACACCATTCCCTCCCCCATGCCCACTTCTCCTCAGTAAGTTTCCAACTTCAGTTGTCCATTCAAATGCCACTAGGTCCATTGTCTGAAGGACACACCCCCTCCTTCTGAAATCATAAGGGATCTCAACTTTCCAGACTGTTTGGTGCCAGTGATGCCATTCTTGGAATATCATCAAGAATGTAGAATTTAATATTTTTAAAGAACAACAACAAAATTGGTGACTTAGGTTGAGAACTCCAAAGAACTGACTTCCTCTCTTTAGAGAGGGCTCCTTGCTTGGACCCTGGTCCCTTCACCCCACTCTGTTGGATGGATGGTACTAACCAGGACTGTGACTCTACATCAAGGTCCAAACTTAACCATCTGCAAAGTCACATCGATGTTGAAGATAATGTGGTCAGAGGTTCACGGGGTCAGAATGTGGCCATTCCCAGGGTCCACTAATCCATCTAGTATGTCATCCAAGGGCTGGACACTGTCTTGTTCATTCTGAACCACAAATCACAAACTCCAGCCTTCTCTGAAGTTTACATATGCAAATAGCTATTCTGTTAAGAGGAAAACATCATCACTTAGAAGTCACTAGACAAAAACCAACAAGTCTAGGTTCTCAGCCTGGGTTTCTCTATTCCAAATGAGGAAATCGAGACTCAGAAAGTTAGACTGTCACATCTCAGAAAGGCTAGAATTTGCAGCATTCTCTTTCCACTTTAATACATGGGGTGTCAACTTAGACTGTTTTATTCCACCAGGAAGTTAGGTCAAGATCCTGACCTGCTGCTTATGCCAATCAGGAGTGTTAGTCAGATGCATGGGATATTCCTCACTGCGCTATCTTCTTCAGAGAGTGTGACTACAGATGTCTCTAATCAGGAGCCGTGTGGAAGCCATGCTTCGTTCTCACTGAGTAATTTTCCTTCCATTTCATTTGATACCCAACTGTTTATTTCCCACGGAAAGGATAATCCATAAACCTCTGGACCTGGCAGGGCCAAACGCCAGCCACACTTCCCTGTATTGTGTTGCTTGCGATTCCTGATGTTGACATAAGTCTCAACTCAGATGAAGGCACGTTGTATCCTCTCTGGAAATTTCCTATGCTGCTCAGCTGCCTGGAGCTGGCTCCATCAGACTACAGAGAGAGAGTCTAGCTAAGGTCATAGTCACAGTTTCCACAGTGTCCCTTCTCATGGGACATGCTTATACCCACAGCAAATCTTTGGAGATTGATTCTTCCAGACAGCTACCCATGCTATTCTAGGAAATAAATGGATAAAATTTAAATCATATATCTCAATTTCATTTTCTATCAATACATCTTTCTGTGTCTTTGAAAGACACACAAAATAAATTACTTGTAGGGACATTGAAAATCATAGTGCTATACACACACACACACACACACACACACACACAGAGGCATGTGCATGTACATGCACACAGGCCACCTACCCCAGGACTGGGCAAGTGACCAGGGCCAGGCCAAGCATAGCATGACATATCAATATGATAGGTTAATGACCTCAACTGAACCAGTCAGAATCTCTCATGAGCTGTACAGGGACTAAGGTTAGGAAAGGGTCAGTGGCCACTGAGCTGGAAAGATTGCCACAGAGCCAAGGAGGGCCTGGAACAATGAGTAAGCCATATGAGCTGCCCTGGTCACAGTGTGTGGTGAGCAGAGCACCCCAGACAAAGAGGAGCAAAGTGAAGAGATACAGAGAGAGCCCTGGCATCCTGCTGACCCCAAAGCCAGCAGTCACACTCCTAGTTCCTATATAGTATGATCCAGTGGCTTCTTTTTCTTACATCAGTTTTGATTGGATTTCTAGTGATACATTGCCGCTGATGTCATCTTTCTTCCTTCTTCATGCTTCCACTTACCATTCTACGATGCTTTAGGAAAACTTTACCTCTATGCATCTTATTTCAAACCCTAAATTATTTTATGATTTTTAAGATCCCCCCAAATCTGTAATGGCTAGAACTGCATCTTTCTTAAAGCACTAATAGCCCAAAGGCATGTTCTCTCTAATGACTGCACTGAGCCTTCCTGGAAAACACAGCCTCTAACTCAGGGCTGTGCATTCTGTTGAACACTCGTGTTGAATATCAAGCACCATTACGATAACTGACATACAGGAAAACCTTGCCTGTCCTTACAGGAGCCTGCTGAAGCTGTTAGGAATCTGGAACAAATCCAGATTCAAAACTGGCTGAACTTTTAAAAACAAAATAGAGTAAAAGCTCATCAGCAGTAGAGACATTGTTTCTGAGAAATCCAACACCAAGAGAAGGAGCCACCAACACTGAGTTCCAAACTTGCCCCATGGCTGTAAAAACAGAAGAAACACCCTTATTGAGCCTAGAGATGACTCAGAGGGTACAGCACTTGACACATGTGTCCAACAAGCCAAAGCTGACCCTTAGAAGCCACATAAAGATGGAAGAGACCCCAACCCACAAAGTCGTCCTTTGATTTCTACATATACACACGATGATAGTAATATATAAAAATTAAAATTCTGCGTGGCAGGCAGTCCCTTACACATCATTATCTAAAAACCACAAAGGCAAGAAATGGCAAAGTCTAGAAAAATAAAAAAAAATAGAAGGAAATGGAAAGACGATAATGTGGCTGTCTGTGGGGGCAGTCGGGTAAGAATGTCACCAGCAAGGGGCTCCGCAGAGACTCCAGCCACGTGTGCCATACACCCTGGGGAGACACTAAAGCACAACCATAGTAAAGGGACCTACTGAGCTTGCAAACAGGACATGCAGTAGGAAGGAAGAGAGGCCAACAGTCACCTGCATTCACAAAGATCTGCCTCCTGCTTGCTATGCGGTATGATAGCCTTGGGGACTCTATCTCTGTTCGCTGCATTGAGAGTGAAGTTAGCTATACAACTAAGCCTTAGCAGTATTTGGGGATGAAACCCCCAGCCTTGAGCACACCAGGGAACTCCCAGAGCTTTCCCCTGACCCCACCCCTAGGCTAGCTTGGAACTCACTCTGTAGCCAAGACAGTCCTTGAACTTGCTATCTTCCTGCCTCAACCTTTCCAGTAGGCGACTCTCTTCTTCTCATTGCTACTACTATTACTAAGTGTAAATGTGTTCCCAAAGGCTAGAGAATTTGAGAGCACAATGTTCACATTGAAATATCAGAAGAGTATTGAAAAATGCAAGTAGATCAACAACCCTGTTTCTCTGCCCCCTGTGACATTCCTGTGGAGAGTATGAACAGGACAGCAACCATGGAAGCTTGCAGACAGACACTGAGGGTACATCCTCCAAAAGTGGAATAACCTGAATGCCCTTCTTTGTGTCTTTTCCCATGTCAAACAATTATTTTCCTGTTTCTTGTCAAATGCTCAATGGGAAAAAAAAAACAATTTCTGAATAATGGAAGTGAAAAAAATCAGGTGCATTATTATATCCCATAAAGGGTTAATTTTGGTGTTTCAAACCAAGGTATGTTATAAAAAAAAATGTACTTGGGGAGGACAGGAGTAGGTCTTATTCCAAAAGATGAATTCTAGGTGTGTCAGCTAGGAGTTGGAGAGAGGACAGAAGATAATGGGGTGAATAAGACCACAATGTATTATGCATGTATAAAATGGCATGATGAACCCCCTGTTATGTATAATTAATATATGCTAACTAGAAACATCAAAGTTACAAGTGAGGGAAGACTATTTGGGAGATATTCTTACTGTTGGATATAAAAGCAGTATAGTGAGCGTATGTGTTATTTCTCTATGTACAGAGTAAGACATGATTGCTCTGTATGTCAGGGGTACTCCCAAGTTCTTAAGACAGACACAGGATAAAAACATTCCTAACATGAAAAGGAATAAAATTTCAAGGTCAGACTGCTGTCTCACCCTTTCTTCTGGAAGTTTCTCCAGTTAGGGACAACAACACTTTCAGTCTTCTTCCTATTTTTCGTAAGAAATGGAGCATCTCTGACAGCTCCCTGGAGAGCAAGGTCCCTGTTCACAGTACTGAAGAAAATTGTAGTCTAATGTTGAAGCAGCTTTATCTGAACAAAATTGTCCTTTTCTCTGTCCTGGACATCTCAGAGCTGGGAAGGCAGCCCTGGGAGACAGAGTCAGATTCTCAAGTGTACTTCTTCTTAAAACCTTTCTCATTGGAGGGTTTCTTGCACCCAGTTTTTCATGAGAGAAACTCAGAAAACCTGCCTTTCAGGTTCCTTCACTGAAGCGAGACTTTGTGTAAGGCCAAAAACAATATTGGAGAAAGAACCTCTGACATATGACCATTCTTTGCAGTGGGGTATTTCAATGTCTTAGAAGTCACAAAATACACCAAGTTCCAGTTAACTAGTATGTATGTATGTATGTATGTATGTATGTATGTATTCATTCATTCATCCGTGCATTGAGACCAGCTGCTCTATAACCCACTATGGCCTTGAACTTGCTATGTACTGAGGATGACTTGAATTTCTAATTCTCCTGCTTCTACCTCTCAAATGCTGAGACTGGCCTCATGAATGCTAGGCAGACACTCTACCCACTGGGTTCCATCCTGAGTCTTGATAGGACTCTCGTGGATGATAAAGAACAGGCTGGTGTCAGGGTGTTGTCAGGAAAGCAGTGTTGGTGCTGTCATGGCTCTGACACCCACCTGACCTCCCATTTCACATGTACCCATCACAGCTATGTTAACACATCACAGAAATGATCTGCTCATGATGCTGACAGCGACCTTAGGAGCAGCTGTGCCCTTGGTGTCTATGAAGAGTGTGTCCCACTAGTGGCGTTTGCAGTCTCCATTGCCGTGGAGGTTCCTATTGTACATAATAACATTTTGACCATCTATTTTATCTCCTTTGTGGCAGGGCTTCCTGAAGTGTTCAGTAGGCTCACACTGCAGCAGCTCAGTGCCGTCACACACCAATGTTATGGAACCGTCTTAGCTGCAGAACTTGGACATAATCTATCCCACATTCAAGCTCGTGAATTTTTTTTCAGGTGCCTCTTTTAACCGGGGGGGGGGGAGGGAAACTTTTTTTCATTAAAAATAACACAACAGTAAAAATTTAACCATTGCATGTCAGGAAGATGGCCATCTACAAATAATGGGAAACACTCATTCGCTGGGTGTCCCGGACTGTGTGGCTTGGGCCAGTGGTTCTCAGCTTTCCTAATGCTGTGTGACCCTTTAACACAGTTCCTCATGTTGTGCTGACTCCCAACCATACAATTATTTTCATTGCCATTTCCTAACTGTCATGAATCATAATATAAATACCTGTGCCTTCCAGTGGTCTTAGGTGACCCCTGTCAAAGGGGCTGTGACCACCAGTAGAGAACCACTGACATAGAGGCTCATAGCTGGTAGACTCTCTCTGCACTGCAAGGCTTTCTGAAGCCTGAGAGCTGGTTGTGTTTCTGTGGATTCTTTCCCTCCACCTGTTTAAGCTTCAAGGTGTTCTGAGAAACCTCTGGTTTCCAGTGACTCATCTTGAAATCACCAATTTCATCTTCCTGCTTCTTCACAAAGCCAGAAAGGAAGCTCAATCTGACATTGTTTGCCCCCCCCCACCACTCCAAACGCACCTGCCACGCAAGCTGAAGACTTCAGAGCTCACTGTTAATTTACTGACTAACACGTTCATGTTTCATTTTTCACAGGAGCAGAAATCTGTCTGGAGAACATGGCTCCCACCTGCTGAATCCACCTGCAAGTTCCCAGAATATGTGGAAAGGATTTGCCTAACTTAGTCGAACATAGTTCTGGAGCATCTCCTTTTGTATCGGAGGATGATTGCCTCCTGGGCATTCCGCTGGGATGAATGAGGTCCCTTCTTCTTGGAAGCTTCTCCTTTAAGCTCTGGTGGGAGTAAACATACAGATAAACAGGATTAGTCCAGATTGAGAAACAGTGGAAGGACATGGAGTGACAGGTGTGAATGACGTCTGAAGCAGATGTCAGAGGGCAGCCCTTCTAAGGGGACCTCTGAGCTGAGGTTAGGTTGTCATAGAGACAAGATCTGAAGGGGAAAGATTCTGGTAGAAAGCCAGTGCCACGAAAGTTGCAAAGGAAGGGAGGACTGGGAGACACCAGAGGGTTCATCAGGACCTAGACCCTTTGTAAAGATTTTTGAACCTTATTCCTTGTGCACTGAGAAGTCATTGTAGGAGTCTGAGTCTAAGTTTTGGACCACTGGTATAGAACAGCAGCTATGAGGCAGAAAGACGTCACGAATGACTATATCATCTCTTTGGGTGTGTGGCCACTGTTTGGCCTCATACCTGAACATATACAAGCAACACTAAGGAATATTACCAGCTATTTTTTTTTAAGGAAAGAAAAGAATGTTTGGAGTAAAATAGGTTTCAGAGTCTACAGGGAACTGGAAGGAGAGAATGAGTACATATAATCAAGACACATTGTATACATATGTAAAATTTTCATGGAATAAATAAGAGTATTGTTTACAAAAAATAAGAAATGATCATGCCTGGGCTGAAAAGTCCAGAGAAAATGGGAGAAGGTAAATGTCTTTCAGGGGAGAACTACACAAGGCAAAACCAAATGACTAGAATTTGACTATTTACCATGACTGGTTACCATTTTCAGAAGCTTGGCAGTGTAACGGAGGCAGAGATTTGGGGAGAGACTGGGAGCTGATGCCATGCTGAAAATATCCAGTTGGGTTTCATTTTAGTCATCTACATAGAAATGTCAAGCAGGCAGCAGGATATGTAACACAAGAGCTGGCAGAGGAGCGGTCATTCCTGAAAGTATATGGAAGGCACCATAATGCTTCTGAGAGAGGGGGGTTTGCAAAGCACTAGCTGAGCATTCATGCCTAAACATGTCCAATCGTCTGTGCATTGTGTGTGTAGCTGTCACCTGGTTTCCCTACCACCCGGGCCTTCCAGGCCTTTCCTTTGTTGTCTTGAATTACCCACCCAAGCCAAACTGAAGGGCACCATCACAAACCTTCCTCTGTCAGATAATAACTTGCTGTCTGACAATACAGTGACTTTGAGAGGATTCATAGGGAGGAGGCTTCTGCCAGACACTACTTCCCAGGCCATCCGTCCCTCAGCCCCCACCCTTTCTTCAAGGCCACCTCAGCACCCGCTGTGGAGTCTTGACACTTAAAGGTTTTCTTACCCCCAGGTACATTTACTTTTTTACCACAGGCTTGAAAGAACTAAGGTTTTCAGGTTCCTACAAATGATTCTCAAATGGGAGGTTTCATATAGAACCTTCCAGTCTCAGCATGTGGAATGATTCTTTTCCCGTGGCAACGTAGTCCATGGTTTTTCACCGTTTCCATCTCAAATCCCTTTGTGGGGAGACTAGGAAGTGTGCTGTAAGTAAGGTGGATAAAATAGAGGCTCCTGTGCAAAGGGAAATGAGCCGGCCAAGGTAGGCCCGTGTAGTTTCATGTGCACACTCAAGAGAGACAAACAGATGATTAGACTCTTAGAAACAAACAGTGGAATGCGGTTTCCAGGGGTGAGGGGAGAGGCAAACAGAGAGACTTTTAGTAGGTAGTGAGTTTCAGTTTTGTAAGATAAAAGTCATTCTAGAGATTAATCTCAGAACAATGTGAATTTGACTTACTGAGCCATGCATTTGATGCTACTAAGCTATGAACCTAAGAACCTCTCAGAAGGTAAGCTGCATGTTACACTAAAACACATCGAAACTTAAAAATGTGCAAAGCTAAAAGAACAAGTCCAAGAGATTTGTACAAAAAGATGCAAAGCACTGTAGCTTGGAAAACCGTTTCTCCAAAATGAAGGCTATAAAACAATTGGTCTAGACACGAGCATTCTAAGCCCAATAAACATAGGCAAATATAAGTCTGCCGATTACACAGAACTTTATTGGCTATTCTTCCTCCGGGATTCTCCCCAGAGAAAATTAAACCCAAACCACCATCTTGATTTTGCCCATCTCAAGCAGAAGGCCCAGTTACATCAAGTACAAATACTTTAGTTCACTAAGAAAGAGCTCCTTCCCTCCC
>NW_021604596.1:4526170-4541955 GCF_004785775.1 Grammomys surdaster
AGTCTGCAGATATAAAGTCAAGATTCTACACTGTCTCCCTGCCTCCATTCCCCGGCTCCTGACCACATGCGGCGAGCTGTCTAGGCAGCCAAGATTTGGGTGGCTTCATCAGTCATTCTGTCCCCAAAAAGTTTAACTGAGAAAATTCAGTTATTATGTATGTATATAGTGTACATATATAAAAGTAAACATATGAAACCTAAGCTGTACTTTAAAAATCAATGACTTTCCTTTCTTTTATCCACAACAAAAACTGGCGTGTCTATGTGGTGAAGACCGTGAGCCGTGCCCCCTGCGACGTTCTACCTGGCGGCATTGCTGTGTGCAGGCATAACGCCACGGAGCATGGTCCAGATAGTACTTTGAGAGCAGTTTTTTAAGGTTCTTTTTTAAAAGTTTGTTTGTTTTACAGCAGAATTTAATCAAAGTCTGATATATGTGGTGCAGCAAATGTACCAAATGCTTCCCCGGTGGGTGAGGCTGAGGAGGTGCGCTCAGGACTCCGGACTCGGATGCTATTTTCACTTTTGTGGCCTTATTTGGGTCTATCTCATTTATCTTACAGACAAATTCTATTCAGAAAAAAAGTAAGTATTGCTTTCTGCAAAGCAACACTTTGCTTTTACTTTGAAGCCAACCAGAGCATGAAAACAGACCGCCCATGACTTTGTTCACTAGTGGGTTTTTCCAGAAATTTTTCTTCCTGATGAATTTACTTGTGAGCCACTCTGTGCATAATCCACTCCTTGAGGAAAATCTTCCTTCCTCTGATCAAGACTTCAGGCCTGAGATATAAAACAGACATGTCCAGCCTCATTCTAATGCAATACATAGAATCTAGACACAGATAATTCTGCTAGGATCGTTTGAGTTAATCAGACTGTGCGCCAGCCCCGGCTCTGCTTCTTCCCGATCAGGGATCAGGTGACCTCTAAGCAAATCCCTTGACCTCTTAGCATTTCCTCATTTCTAAAGTGAGGATAGTAACAGGAGCCACTTTTTCGTGTCCTGGGAAGGCTCAAGGGCATCTGCTCATGTGAAGCTCCTGGGCAAGCGCTGGCGTGTCCTGTCAGTTCAACAGCTGACAGTTTCATGCTGCCATTATGCTTCCACGTAAGCATCGATTTTTAGGATTCCTGGGGTTAGCTATACAGGTCAGCACTAGCCCTCTGCAGCTCCACGGGAATAAGAATTCTGCACTCCCCCCACTTCCCTTAGCAGCTGAACGCGACACGAAATGTGTCTATTTCTGACCACTATAGAGACTAACCAGCAGGCAGGCCTGCGAATTCATGCCTCAGCAATCACTTGTCAAGCCCGTTGCTTAGGAACGCAGAGGTTTCCAGAATGATCTTGTCCATCTCTCCTCCGCGCATGTGCTGTTCCCCACTAGGAAGTGTCTGTAGGGTTATATGAGGAGCCGACAATGAGCTGGACATACCCCCATAGGTGGTCCAGACTAGAAGGGGCATCAGGCAGGAGAGAGGGTGATTATGGCGTGGCATGAGTGTCACTGCTGGATAACATCTGTGTAATACGTTAATGACCTTCTCTTGTATTTTACAGTCTTCTGCTCAGGAACTGTTTCCTCTGGGAGGATTTTGCCGTAACTCAAAAGCAAAGCTTTGCATTTGCAAGGGAAGATTTTGAAGGCCATGGTAAATTACAGCCATGAATGTGTTTGCTCACCTTGGACTGAAAACTGCTTTATCGGAGGCTCTAGATACAAGGAAGCCTAGGTGTTTATGATCTGTGGGGGTTCGATATTTATCTAAGGATTAAGAAGAAAGTGAAAAGAACTTCTGACTTGAGGCACCACAGTCAGACAAGAAGATCTAGAGATAAAAGATGAAGGAGACAGATTGATCACAAGCTTCTGATTATGTTCTCAGCACAGGGGCCAGGTGTGTGTGTTGAGGCAGGCAAATTTCACCATAATCAATAATGCAATAAAAATCTCGGACATGTTGAGGTGAAATCCACATGCAGCTCTTCTCTCCTCTCTTCCCCCGGTGGTCCAGTTAGCCTTGGAACAACAGAGAAACAAAATATGGAAGAAGTATTTGCAAAGATGAGTGTGGTGTTGTGCACCCAGATTTCTCTTGGCAGTTAGATGACGTACAGGGAATCTAGACACTCCTGGATGTTTCAGAAAATGCAGACCGTGGGTACCACATGATGGATTTATTCCATCTAAATATTAGCCCGACCTCAGGTGGAGGAGTCTCCGAGAATCTGAGGCAACAGAAAGAGACTGCATGGGGTGGAGCCTGCTGAACAGGAGGTGATGGACATGCTTCTGAGAGATGTCACCATGCACTATATCGTGGAATGGCACCCTTGTTCCAAAAGTTAGATAGATGCTCAACTATATGTGAACAGAGAGCATTTGGCAAGCAGTAGCAGATGACGCCAGCAGAGACGATGTAGCCAGAACAGCCAAGCACACAGCGGACGACACACGCCATCCACCTCCTCAGCATGCCCAGGGCACTTCTGATTACCCAAGCCTTTCCCGAAGGCAGGTCCTATCACTCGCTGAGACAAGAGGAGATTTGGAATGACTAGTTATTTATCTAAAGGACAGTTACACTGAAGGTGAATGTGTACTGTTTTCCAGTATTGGCAGAAATTCCAAAGTGAGACAAAATTAATCTTTTTAAAAAAAATTGAAAAGAGCATGCACTGTCTTTGTGCACAGTGGCTAACCAAAGGTCCTCAACTCAAGGCCAAGAAATAAACTGTGCAAGGACACATCAACCAGTGTTCCCAGCTGTGTGGTAAAAGACTTCCCACGCAAATAATATTCGAGGTGAATTTTGAGGAGCAAACAGGAATCATCCAGTTACAAGGAAGTTAAAGTATATTTCAGAAAGAAAAAAAAAGCCACCTGAATCAAAGGATATGGGTAAAAGCAGGTACAGACTGCTCCAGAAAAGCGACGCCATTCTAGAGAAGTACTGAGGGCAGGAGAGGTGGTTCCCTCAGGGAGGTGCTGGGCAAGCATGAGCACTACCTGCCTTCCCATCCTACGTCCATGTCCACGTAAAAAGACAGATGGGGTGATCCAGACCTGCGATCCCAGAGCCTGGGAAATGGGGTCAGGAGGGTCCCTGGGGCCCAGTCTAGCAAAATCAGTTTAGGTTCAGTAAGACACCCTGTATTGGAAAATATGGTTGAGGGTGATTGAGGAAGATACCCAGAGTGACCTCTGGCCCCCTGTGTCTGCATGTGCACATATGTGAATACATGCATAGACACACCAGAAAGAAAAAAAAAATAGTTTCAGAGTGTCCATTTTAAGCAGGTAGGCTACAGTATACTGGCTTAGCTCTAAGTGATTGGCGAGTGTGTGTGTGTGTGTGTGTGTGTGTGTGTAGGGGGGGCAGCCCCACCCTGTTCTCTAAGGCCTCTGCACTCTGCAGCAGGGATACAGATGCCTGGTATACTTCCTAAAGCAGTGCAATTTACTGATTAAGGCACCCTTCTGGCATCCTAGCTGGGAGGCACCTCCTTAATTTCACACAAAAGCTCCATGTAAATGAACAGAGAGCTGTTGAATATGACCAGCTCTGAAAGACCATGGGAGTTAAAAACTTTGGACTTGAAGAACAGAAGGGAGCTACTGAAGGTCTCTGAGCAGGGCTGGCATAACAGCAGCAGTCATCCCTGCAGCAGCTGTATGAAGGCTGGAGTGGAGTCAAGAGACTCCAGAAGTTACCGCAGTTGTCCAGGCATGATGCAAAGAGGGAGATGGTATCCATGGCAACAGAAAGAGGAAGATAGGAAAATTATTTTGAAGGCAGAAACAGGACTTGATTACTGATTGGATATGGGTGTATGGAGGAGGCAGGAACGGTGAATGACTCAGGGGTTTTGTGCTCTGGAAGCTTATGGGAATAAATCTGAAATAGGAACGCTAATCAGAAACGCTGCCGTGAGAGAGGAAGCGGAGAGCATGGCTTAAGGCACGCTGGATCTCACATAATGATGGAATACATAAGTAGAAATGTTCCCTGCACATCAGGAAGGATATGGTTTTCCGCCCTCTGCTTCTCTGGCTTCAAATGCATATGAGAAGCCCTTTTGGAAGGAGGGGATCTGGGGAATAGACTCATTGCTTCTCTTACTTCTAATAAGCTAGTGCAGAAGGCCTTCACTGGCATCATTGACTTTGTCTTCAAGCGAACACAAAGAATTATTCAGCATCTGTTTGTGCTTCCCAGCTGAACAGACACAAGTCACGGTAACAGATTCTGACCCTGAGAGGTCTCCAGGCCGAGAGAGCTGACATTTACAAGGCTGGTCCTCAGAGAAAACAGGAGGGCAGTAGTCACTGAACCATATCTGTGTGAGGTTAAAGGTCATGTTCATACGCTACATGGAGAAACCAGGGAGAGGGAAGGATGCAGTCCAAATAAGAGCAGTGGGGACCAGGGGGTACCGGGAGTTTGAGATAAAAAGAAAATCACCTAGAATTCTTTTTTTGATAGTGCTAACTTAAGTCATCCTTTCCTTGGGAAAGAAAAGTAGACTGGGGGTGTGGCTTACGGTCTATAGTTATTAATTTAATTAATCTATGATCCAATCATAACATCTTCACAGATTCTGTAACATCCACAGGACCATGCGGATGACCTTCAGTAATGCTGGACCTCATATCTAAATCCCTGAGAAAGTCTCACAGTGTTTCATGATGAAATTTGGCTGCTTATTAAACATATCAGAAAGTAAGAACCCCCAAAAGAGGACTCATGGGGGCAACATCTTTAGCAAGCCTTCCCATCGAGGACAAATTCCCACTACATGAAAGATTCAAGGCAGGTCTCCCCACCATGTGAGCAGCACATGCCTTCAAACAAATATTTCTATTTTCCCCAGCTGCTTGGTTCCTGGATTTCATGAAGGACTCATTCAGCTCTGTCTGCTGAATGGAGCAGCGCTGTACACCAGGACAGGGACTGACTGATCAGGTGCAGGGCATGGTGTTCACTTCCATACCTCTGCCTACTGTGCTGTTAAGGAGAGTTGGTCAAGCCTTGTGTGGATGCTGAGGAGATTAAAGATTCCATCAAGAATAAGAAGCTCCAGGGCACCACACCCAGAGTCTAGTGAGATGAATGAGGGTCTCATTTTCCTGTGCAGGTGCCAGTAGAGTTTCCAATCTCACCTAAGAACAGTGGGATTAAGTTTCTCTATAAAATGTAGACACCGAATCATCACATTCAATCTTTACATAACATGTTTTCTTTCACTACATTAGAGGGACTTTCCTAAAGCAAGGATCTTTATCTTTGCAGATACCTCGGTGTGTACAGGCTTGGTTTCTTTTCTCCCTGGCAGCTTCCTCCAGAGCCTTAGCCTTACCAGCATCCTGTGACTCACAGTTTCATTTCTTGTAAGTCGACACTGAGAGCTGTGCCTGACTCTATTGGAGTGACGGATTAAAACTATTCAAGAGAAAAAAAATAACAAGTGCAGTTACACTTGAACCACGTGGGATGTTTCCCATCTCCTTCCCTCTCCCCCCATTTTTGTTTCTTTCTCTCTGGCTTTCTGCTTGTCAACCTGCTTGTCACCAACAGTGGTTGTCAACCTGTCAGGTAACTGTCCTTCACAATACATCACCTTTATCAGAGGAGGAGGAGAGCAAGTCTGTGGCCTCTCCAGACCTCTCCCCATCTTTTATTGATTTTCTCCTTCCCATAGCTGTGGCAGCCAGGTCTCATTGTTGCCTCTCCCTCTCAGGCCAGTGGTTTCCTTTTCCCAGCTTTAAATACTCTGCTAACCTCATGACTGCAAGGAACATGGTGTTCATCAGGGTCATACTCCATGAAAATAAAGATGCCATGCCTAATTCCAAGCCTGGGGTGAAAGCAGAAACTGGAGGTGGTGAGACACAGTATGTGGCAGTTCAGACAGAAGACCCTAAGTGGCATAGATACCACAGACATCTATCTATGAGCTCTCTATTGAGGGCAGTTTCCTGAAAGACTCACTAATCCAAACCCTAACCCTGATCCTAACCCTAACCCTGATGCTCACCCTAACCCTTGTTAGTACAAACACTGACCTCTGTTAAGCTGTCTTTCCAATGGTGTTTACACCAAAAGCACTCTCAGAAGGTGTACAGTTTACCCTGTACCTGTAAAGGGCAGAAGTGCTCACTACCCATCACAATGGGTTATGGTCCTTAATGCCCAAGTCCCTTACTTGTTAAACAATCTACTCCATGTGCAGATGTTGCCCAGCCTTCTTCACAGTCTTTATGGCTATTCCAGCTCAGTAAACTCTCTCTCCCTCCTCCCTCCCTCCCTCCCTCTTTGCTTGTTTTTCTCCCTTTCTCTCTCTCCCTTTCTCCTCATATTATTATTCTGATACTCTGTCTACTTGTAGTATTCTGAGTAATAATGCTCTTTGTTTAAGCCCAAAGAGTTTCCTTTATTCTATAAGAACCATCCAAGAAACTAGCCAGCTAATATATTCACTTACAAGTAGGAAAAAAAAAAAAGCTCAATCCTTCACAGTTCCTAATTTTTTTTAAGCTGTCAGTAAGAACATTAGGCAGATGAAAACTCAGAGGCTAAACTTTCTGCTCTACCAACATCTTGAAATGGTTAACTCCTCCCTACTCACTCCACTCCTGCCTCTCTCTAGTCTAATGTACCTTCCTGGCCTCCATACTGATGGGCTGTAATAGCCCTTTTATTCAGTAGAGTGGATTTCTAAAACCTATTTTCAGATTACAGCCAGTATGCCAGGACTGCGTTTATTTACGTTATTAAAGAAAGGGTGGTGCAGCCTGGGGACACTGAGTTTTCATTTGCTCCATCAGAAGGAGCTCTGAGCACCTTCTCACTGTCCTCCAAATGCTCAGAGTCCTCCTGAACCACTTCCCTTCCTTTACACCAGTGAACAAAAGCTTCACTGTACAACGGACCCCACTGTTCAAGCTCCTCGGTCAGACAGCAACCACTGGAAGGTTTGTAGAAAGTACTTCTCCCCATTCTGGCTTGCCTCCAAACAGAAAGCAATCTCAGACCCAAGACAGTCTCCTCTCCTGACTTCTAAAAACCTCTGGCCTGAAGAGGACTCAAAGTTTGAAGAATTCAAATGAATCAAGCCAGCGGCATTTTAATATGACTGATTCACAGTGATAGGCTAATGAAACAGATATCTGCCATTTCAAGTTAATTCAATAGATAATGATAATTATGTGTTGGATGACAAAAAAAAATCTGGGAGTCTTGGTGAGTCTTTAAAAGATGGCAGAGGAGCCCTTTCAACACACAGATACACATCACATATATTCATATACCACACACACACACACATACACAGTCTCACAGAAGTTTAAGCTGTAGCTTTTCCAAATAATAGTGCTTTGATGACAAATGCATCTTAGAGCTCAACAGACATTCACCCCACTTCTGCGGTTAACCCTTCTGGGGCCCTGTAAGCCAGGCTCATTCTGAGTTCTAACCCCTGAGCATACACAATACTGACAATTTCCATTTTAAGCCTAGTCTTCAGATGGGGTGGGAGAGAGAGAGAGAACTTGAGGAAGCTGATGCAGCTTGGTTACTGGGTGGAGAACAGAAGAGGAAAACTCGCTGACCCTTCCAGCAGTGTATCCAGAAGCCAGTTAGCACAGTAGTGAAAGATCTATGATGGAAGGATAGTCTCACTTCATGATTTTACTAAGGAGATGGGGAAGACAGTGAGAACCCCAAATACATGCAGTTTCTGTCATGGTATGGATGTGCACTGTGCCCCCCCAGGCTTGTGTGTTTGAACCCTTGGTCTCCAGCAGGTGGCACTGTCTTGGAAGGTTGTGGAACCTTTAGGGGGTGGAGCCGGTTGGAGGAGTAGTTCACTGGGGTTGCTCCTGAGGCTTCCAGCCAGGCCCTGCTTACTGCTCTGTCTCTGCTTCCTGACTGCAGGTGCAATGAGATCACCCAGCTCACCCTGCCTTCCTGGCTATGATGGACTGTGTCCCTTTGAATCACAAAGCAAAATAATCTACCCCTTAAAGTAGATTCCTGCTCTGTATTTTCTAGGATAAGCATAACCAGCACAGTTTCCAGGGACTCACCCTGCCATTCTTGCTTATTATTTTGGGCAAAGATGCCTGCTTTCTTTGTGTTGGTAGCCCTTTAAGAACATAGCTACAGACATTTAAATGATAGACAATGCCACATGCTGGCTCTGACACCCTCACCCCATTCCCAAGGTAAGACAGGACCTTATCATCTCTAGATTTACATAACTGGGTGAGAAAAAAATTCTCCATGAACACAGAAGAGATAGAGAAGCAGTCCAGAGCTGATGGTAGTGTCATAGTGGGAAGACTTTAAGATGCTCAGTTAAAAGCTGGAGGACTTTTATAGCTGTGTATGCTGCCTTCACTGAGACAGTAACAATGTCGAGGGGCTGGATCTCCTCTGCGGACTCTGATAGCCTATAGTCTGCTGGTCTGAGCAGGTGAACGTTAGCAACAGTCTTTCAAGAGTGTTACGACAGAAGGGTTTTTCCTATGTGAACATACCAGTAGTCACAAGCCTGCGGACGGGTCCTAAGAGGTTGTGTTGGGATATGCAACTCTCTTCAGAGAAGGCACAGTTTGACTCAGTCTCACAGTGTCTCCTTCGCTAGCCCCTATCTCCCGAAGCTCTTCACACCTTTGGTTAAAGGATCAGCTGCACTGAGAATACAATTAGAGGAAAAGATGACGGATGCTTTCAACTCTGGGCTTCTACTCAACACCCATGAGACCATAGCTTCTGACTAGCTAGAAAGGAATCTTGAGAAAATGTGTGTATCTTATAAATCAAAAATTGGGTGGAGTGATTGGACATATTAAAATGTAATTAGGAACTTCAGGGTTTCTATTTGTTTGTTTTTAATCATAGCAGTATGATGAACTGGGACAGTCAGAACCCATGACTGTTGTCATGTTGTGCTGGTGGGGGAGGTGGGCGGACCTTTTAATCAAGGAGAGTGGAGCAGGGTACTGCCGAGGAGCCTTATGAAATTCACACGGCTATGAGGAGAGAAATAAAGTGTGGTGGTTTGAATGAGAATATAATGTCTCGTATTTGAATGTTGTGTTCCTAGTTGTTGGACCCGTTAGGAAGGACTAGGAGGTGTGGCCTTGTTGTAGGAGGGCTTTGAAGTTTCAAAACCCCACACCAGGCCCAATCTCACTCTCTGCCAAGTGCTTATGGATTAAATGCAAGCTCTCAGCTACTGAGCTACTGCTATGCCTGCCTGCCTGCCACTATGCATCCCACCATGATGATCATGAGGGCAAACCTCTGAAACTGTGAGCAAGCCTTCACTTCAATCCTTTCTTATATACACTGTCTTGGTCATAGTGTCTCTCCACAGCAACCATAGCTAAGGCAAGGGGGAATCTGCTGGCTGTAAATGACATGATGTCACAGGGCCACTACTGCACCTGGTGTCTCTACTTAGCTAGCATTTTTTTGCCAGGGTCTCCACAGTAGGCAAAGGGAAGGGGGAAAATGAATGAAGAAACTATCCTCCTTTCTAGAGCACACTATAGGGATGGAGTAAGCCTTCAAGTCTACGTTTGCCAAGTCCCCACTCAGTGCTAAGCCCTGAGCCAAGGACTGTCCCTTTACTGGGCCAGGAAGCAGCTATGGAGTGTGTTTCCATAGCAACACTAAGCGAACCTGCCCCACTTATGTTGAGCATTCCAAAGGTTCCTCAAACAGAAATAGACTTTTTTTCACACTTCCTAAGAAGATCTGTTGTTGTTGACTATTTGTTTACGTATCACCATAAAGTTTAGCGATCACACGACACGACTGCTGTGGAAGAATGAGGAGGCCTCCCACACCGGCACAACGTTTTCTCTGAAAGATTACCATCCAGGCAGAATATGAATCCAACTATTAATTCCAGCAGCCGTTTCCCAGCTCCCCCAGCTCTGCAGTCCTTAAAACATCATGAAGAAGCTAAATAGTTATAAGAAGTAAGATTGTGACAAGAGCCAAGATCTAGCCATTCCTGTAAATGGGCTGAGAATATTCTCCCTTCAAACTTCCATAATAAAGTTGCACTCTGACCTTTCCAATTCCACCGGGCATTGCTGACTGAAGAGCGCCACCTACCGCTTACCCTCCGCTACTCCCTCTACAAGAGTCCCTTTGTCAGCTCCAAGCATTATGACCGCCCGCACCAACTCTAATATTTATAATTACCAACTGGACAAGTGCGTCTCGGACTGTGAGATCAAAGAAGAGAAATAAAAGCGGCCTCCAAACGTGGGAAGGGAGTAAAACAGAAGGCTTTAAACTTCTCTTCGCTCCAGACGCCTGCTCCTGAGGATCCCTGGGGACTGAATTCAAGGGCAGAACCAGAGTTCTTTACTCCTGACCACACAGAGAAGTAATAAAGAGCGATCAGAAGAAAGAAAAAGACAAAGCTTGGATGACAGAGCAAAGGGAAAGAAACTGTGGACACAGTAGCTAAGAAAGATAAACTGCGCTCTACTTTACCTTCCCCCCTCCCTCCTTCTAATTAACAAGTTTTAGCCACTTAGATGGGAATCTACATTTGAATCTGTCCGATCTTGTCAGATCTCCTGCGATTTTTAGATTTAGCCCTGGACACTGGTTCGCTGCAGGGCCCGTGTCTGCGGGCTGTTGTTTGTGGCTGTTTCTGTTGCGGTTGTCATTCATTGTGCTGCTGTTGGGTTTGCTGCACTGCCTGGGATTCCTTTCAGGAAGCTCTGGCATACTTCCCCGCTCTCCAGACTTCATCCTCATCTTTCAGAGTCAGCAAACACGTCAGGACTCAGACAGGAAGTGGTTCCTTCTCGCCTGAAAACAGACAAAAACACCTAGACTGTGATGTCTGGTCCCCGGAAGGGATCCATGGAAGGACATGAAGATAACACTTATTGAAGATATTAGGGAAAGGAGCCATCACAGGTTTAGATCATCAATATTCCTAATTAAGATGGGGTTAGGGGAAGCAAAAGCATTGACAAGGTCAAACAGGAAGTAACAAGTAGGATGGGAAGCCGTGGCCCTCTGAGCTGCAGGTCTTTCCCTGTCCCATGCTGCACCAGAGTCTGGACTCTGCCAAGTAGGATCCTTCATGACAAATGTGCCCACTTGCAGAAGATGGAAGAAGCACTGTGCTGGCGCTAAGGGATTTGCTTTGAATGGGTGTATCTCCTTGAATTCCACACAGTAAATGTCCTCCTGTAACTACTGTGAATGCTATGAAAGTCTTAGGAGAGACCATTTGGAGACCACTCTACAAAGCCCATGAGACCATCTGGAAGCAGACGGCCATCATATCTTTTCTTACACAAAGCATACCAAGACAGCAGAATCCCGAGAAGTCCTAAAAAACCAGTTCTTCCAGGATCAAAGTCCTGGCTTGTAGTTTTTGTTCTTCTATGGTGTAAATTCTCACAGTGTGCCAACTTAAAGCCATCAACTGAATGCGGAATTGGGAAATTCTGCACGTCCATCAGTGCCTATCGGCCACAGGAGCTGACCCAGGCACACCACAGCGCCATCTGTATGATCTGTATGATCTGTATAATCTGTACACTCAGCCCATGCAGATCCAGGAATCGAGCTCAAAGCAGACGGAGAGACTGGTGAGGTGAGGTTAAGAATGTGTCCTCTGAGGGCTGGAGAGATGGTTCAGCAGTTAAGAGCACTGACTGCTCTTCCAGAGGCCCTGTGTTCAATTCCCAGCAACCACATGCTGGCTCATAACCATCTCTAATGGGATCTGATGCACTCTTCTGGTGTGTCTGAAGACAGCTACAGCGTACTCATAAAAATAAAATATATAAATCTTTAAAAATAAAAGAATGTGTGCTCTGGGTTGGGTTTTTATGTTAGTTCATATTTTACTGATTTCAGTCCTGAGTTGGATTATTTCTTACCTTTACCTGTAGTGAGAGACACTTCTCTCTACCTGAGAGCTGCCAGCTGCACCTTCTTCTTACTGTTGGGCTTGAAAGAAATATTAGATCTCTCCAGATCCATGAAAGCTTCCAGCTGCAGCTGGAGGGTCTGCTCTATTGCCTCTCAGCTCTGCAGTCACACCCTGGCTATGTCACCTGTCCTCCTAGGACCGACTGTGCTCCTTCTCCAGAAGCTCTTGGGATCTGACAGCCTTTCAAATTATACGGGCTAAATCTTCATGCAATATTGTTCTTTCACTAAAATCTGTCTCTGCATCTGTTTCCAATGTCTATTTTGTTTCCCCTTCTTGTGAGTTTCAAACATCCTTTGTTCTTCCATGTTACTTGACTTCTTTGGGTCTGTGGATTGAAGCATGGCTATCCTGTACTTTATGGCTAATGTCCATTTATATGGGAGCACATAGCATGTGTGTGTGTGTGTGTGTGTGTGTGTGTGTTTCTGGGTCTGGGTTATCCCACTCAGAATGGTATTTTCTGTTTCATTCATTTGCCTTCCACTTTCATGATATCCTTTTTTTCTTAACAGCTCAGTAGTGCTCCACTGTGTAAATGAACCATATATTTTTATCCATTCTTCAGTTGAGGGACACCTAGGTTGTTTCCAATTTCTGGCTTCTATAAACGTAGTTGAGCAAGTGTCCTTGTGGTATGGTGGAGCATCTTTTGGATATATGCCCAAGAATAGTATAGCTGAGTCTTGAGGTAGAACTATTCCCAAATTTCTGAGAAACTGCCAAATTGGTTTCCAAAGTGGTTGTACAAGTTTGTGTTCCCATCAGTAATGGAGGAGTGTTCCCTTTGTTGAATATCCTTGCCAGCACGTGCTGTCAGGCGAGTTTTTGATCTTAGCCATTCTGACTGGTATAAGGTAGAATCTCAGAGTCATTTTGACTTGCATTTCCCTGATGACTAAAGATGTTGAACATTTGGAACTAGGCAGGAGAGGGACTGGGGAGGGGAACAGGAGAGATAAAGTGTGGGGAGGATGGCGGCAGACAGAACTGAGAAAGAGAACTGGGATTGGTGGGGGAGAGGCATCTCTGAGACAGCAGAACAAGGGAAATTCCCATGAATCTATGAGGCTGACCCTAGTTGAAACTCGTAGCAGTAGAGGATATGAAAGCTGGACCAGCTACCTCCTGCAACGAGGCAAAATTTCCAATGGAGGGATGGAGACATCAACCTATCCACAAAACCTTTATGGCAAATTGTGACTCACAATTTCTTCTGCCTACAAGATGTACAGGGACAAAAATGGAGCAGAAACTGAGGAAATGGCCAACCAATGACAGACCCAGGGGCTGAGAAAATGGTTCAGTCAGTACAGTGTGTGTTTTGCAAGCACAAGGAACTGAGCCCCATCCCAGAAGCTACATTTTATAAAACCATCAGACATAGTGGTGAATTGGTAATCCCAGTGCTGGGTGGGGAGAGACAGGTAGATCCCTGGAGCTCAATAGCCAACCTACCCTACTTGATGAATTCTAGACCAATGAGAGATCCTGTCTCCAGAGAAATGCCTAAGGAACAATAACTAACCCTGGGCTTGGTCCCCCCTGAAGCAGCCAAGGGGAAAGAGTTTTGTTGAGGGCAAGCCTTGGTCTTGTGAGAGAGTAGGGTTGTTTTCTATAATAACTACGCCTATCTTGACTTTAAGTTACTGAGGCCAGAAGCTGCAGGCCTCTGGATCTGTTGACACTTGTTGCTAACAGTAGGTGATTAGATAAAGGATTTATTGCTATTGACCTCTTCTCTGTCCAAGCAGCCAGAAGTTTCTCTGGTTAACTCTTTGTGAACCAGAGAGGAGGGAAAGGAAAAGAATCAAAATGCTTTATACAGGCAAATATGCACATATACATTCATATGCCACAGTCTGGCTGGGCCCAACCATCTGCCTCAATCAATTCTACAAGTATTCATGTATGCTTACATACATCCACATCTACTTACACATATATGTACAGACAAAAAGACATTGTACATATGGATGGACGGACTGATGGCTGGATGGGGCAGAGCCCTCCCAAGCCAAATCAACTAACCAACTTTATTTCTTTTCTCTGGCCTCTGTATACCTTCTTAGACAAAAAGTTATTTAGAAAATTACCTCAGAGATAAAATATTACATAATATGGGAGTTATAAAAGGATGTTGATATTAAGTTCAAAGCAGTCTTTCATCCTATAAGCTCATTATAAGTTCTAAGCAACAATTCTTACATGGCCTTGCCTTTCATAGTGCACACCTGTGGCTTTATCCTTGGACCTAAATGTTTTTCCCTGAACACAGATTTGTCCCAAGTCTATTTCTCTTTTTAGTGTGATTATAGAAGTTCATTGCATTTCTTATTATGCAGCCTTTACTTACTATATGAGACGTGGAAAGATTCTACTCTTGATTCTAACTTCATTACATCTTTCTAGCAAAGCAACTAAGATCATCTCTTAAAACTTTCTTCCTAAAGTTATTTGAATCAAATCAGAAATTCTATAGATTCATTAATTCATCTAAACAGCATTAATTCATGAAAGTTCATCTTTATGTTGCTCTGCAGGAAATCTGATCAATAGGGTGGGCTAATGCCCAGGAATTATTATATTGATTTAAAAATGACAAAGGCGTATCAGCTGCAAGAAACAATCCTGAGATAGAGTCTCTTTGGGCTTTTCCATTGAGCTTACCCATTGCAGGCTATGCAAAAAATGGTGGGCCACCTCCAGGAAGGCCACCTGCTAGCCTTGGCCTATCCTAGGTGGCTCCTGACAATATCTGACATCCACATGCACAAGAATTCATGTGAATAAACACACATGCATGCATGCAAACTACAATGTTGAGTAATTTGAATAACTAAATAGCAAATATGTCTTATCAAATATCCTGTGTCTCTTGGTGCAGATCCTACTAAAGGCCATATCCCCAATGTCTCTTGCAAGGTCCGGGGAGAGAAAGAAAGACTACATAACTTTAGGCTCAAGCAAATCAATGATTGTGATAAAAATTCTGTCACCTGGAGAAGACTTGTCTGATAATTTTAGACATGAGCTGCCCTGCAGACAATACCTCTGTCACCTCGCCCACTGCCATGGTGGCTCTGTAGCCAGGTTTGTTCATACAGGAAGACAGTTCCACCTTCCACAGAAACTAGACATCATGATACATTCAGGGCAGGGCTTCATCTGGCACAAAGACGGGATGAAGTACTTTGCTGGCTGTATGTCCTTCAGTTCTGCTCTGGTGTTCTTTCTATGAGATGGAGTTTCACTATGCAGTCCTGGCTGGCCTGGAACTCACAGAGTTCTCTGCCATTGTCTCCCGAGTGCTGGGGTGGAAGGTGTTTGCCACCACGCCTGGTATTTCTGTTCTTGGTTGCAAAGAAATCTATGTCACCCTACTCAGAAAAGTGTGTCTTCTTTAATTTTGACAGTGCTAAGACACAGAGTCCTATTCAAAGAGAAAGAAAAGCGATGAGGCAATTAGATATATGACAGAATTAATCTTTCTCTCCCTTCCATCTCGACTCTTGAAAATGGATGTGATTATCTTTTCAGTTCTGTCTGGCTCCCAATAAATTACTTTTAAGATGTTATTACCTCACACTTAGAATAGCATATCAGCTGTCAAAAATATTGTCTATATTTCAGTTATGTTCACAGTTCTTTTTGCTTTTTTTAAAGTTATATCATTATTTCTTTTAGTGTGACTGTGTACATTTGTGTGTGCAACTATGCCTGTGTGTGTATGCACATGCATACCTCTCTCTCTCTCTCTCTCTCTCTCTCTCTCTCTCTCTCTCTCTCTCTCT
>NW_021604596.1:4541965-4559820 GCF_004785775.1 Grammomys surdaster
TCTCTCTCTCTCTCTCTCTCTCTCTCTCTCTCTCTCTCTCTCTCTCTGTGTGTGTGTGTGTGTGTGTGTGTGTGTGTGTATGTATATAGGTCAGAGGACAAGTATAATCAGTTCTTTCTTTCTACCATGTTGGACCCAGGGATCAAACGCGGGTCATCAGACTTGGCAGCAAAGTGCTTTTACGTTATAAGCTAACTCACCAGCCCCTGATCATTAGTTGTCTGAATCTTCTAGTGTGGGGTTTCAGGGTGCTATGCCTAGCATCATTTGGGATGCACTGGACATCTAAGAATCCTGTAGCCAACATTTCTGTGTGACCTATGACCTCACAGCACTGTCACTCCACCAAGGCAGAGAAGCAACAAGCATGTCTACAAGCAACAAACAGATCATGTTGGACTGCTGACGTTGTGATGCAGGAAATAAAGAGGATTGTGTGACAGAAAAGAGAGGTAGGCTTCCTAGCTGAAGTCTGATGAGTACTCTGAAGAGAGGAGGATGCATAAATGAGAACTACGAGTCGCAAAAGCTTAACAGCAGCCGGCAACATGCTCTCTAAAACAGTCACTAGCTATTATTCTGGTTCCTTGCATGACTTTTGAAGGCCCATTCACTCTCTGCCAGGCCACTTCCCAGGCTCGAGGGCAGAGCCTGTAGCGTGCTGGTCCCTCACCTCCAGGCTAGTGGGCAGAGCCTGTAGCGCGCTGGTCCCTCACCTCCTTCTTCACAGCTTCCTTTGTTGTTACTCACTCCATTTTACTCACTTCTTATTGCCGTGGCCTCGCCATGCAGCCAGCACCCGTGCATTATTCAGGGAGCAATCATGAATCTTCCCCCTCTGAGCATATTTTCCTTTACAGTCTTCATAACTCCTCCACCTCCCATGCTCAGGAGCGATTACTGACCAGTTGGCCTGCCTCCAGTAAGTAGCAATCCATGTCTGGTTCTCTAATGGCCATATGCTTTTAGTGATATGTCCAGCACATTTCTAAACTCCTGGGGTGCATGCGTGAGAGTTAGCATCTAATCCAATCTCACAGCAGAAAAAGTGGTCCTGATCCTGCAGACGTTTTCCCTTGATGCTGTTGATCCTGTCAATTCTCCAGGAGTTCCTCCAAGAAAGATTCAATTGTGCGGGTGCCCTGGATTTACTCCATACTCCAGATTCCCTCAGCCTCACAACAAAGGGGACAGAGGCACAGGCAGAAGTGAGCGTTCCTGATGAAGGGGAAACACAAGGAACATATTTCTTCACTTCCAGAGGTTCCTTACTACCCAAAAAGTTGGGCTAGCCACACTACAGAAATTCTTAAACTCTTTCTTATTCATATGACACAAGGGGTTAATAGATATAAATAGCTCAAAAGAAAACAGAAGATGTTTTTAAAGATTTATTTATGTATGTGAGTACACTGTGACTGTCTTCAGACACACCAGAAGAGGGCATCATATCCTATTACAGATGGTTGTGAGCCACCATGTGGTTGCTCGGAATTGAACTCAGGGCCTTTGGAAGACCAGTCAGAGCTCTTAACTGCTGTTCCATCTCTCTAGCCTACAAACAGAAAAATTTAAGAATATAGACTTTATAGAGAAGGAAGGAATTTAGCTCACATCTATATCCCATGCAACTGTAGCTGTGTCCCCCACACCGTAAAGTTAGTTGCTCCTGTACAATGAAGAGAAGAACATTTACCTAAGGGATTTATGTGAAGACACTGTTACAGGCGTGTATAAAGGTTTTACAGAGCTGCCTGGAATAAGTGTCATTGAGGTAGTGGCTTATATTCACAGGTGTAACACAGAACTGGAGAAGAGAATGGATCAGAAGGCTCTGCCTCACCTGGTCCGTGTAAACAGATCCGGCCTGAACCAGTCATTGGCATTAGGAAAACATAGAGGCCTATCCCCAAGTCCTGGCTCTCAGCATTCTTCATTAGCCAGAAGAGTTCCTTCAGACACTTCTTCCTGCCCACATCTTCTCTGGTTTGGAAACTCTGCTCCCCATTTCTGTCTCTGAACCCTTTTGCTCTAATGACCTTGAAGGGCACTGTATCTGTCATTGTGATTCAGACCCATGTGGTCTGTGTCCACAAACACTCCATATGAGTAAAGACTTCCTCTCCTTCCCATCCCACCGAGGGAGGAAGAGAGGTGGTTCACAGTGTGCAAATGGAATGCGAGTGAACAACAACAACAACAACAAACCCAAGAGCATCCATTACCTAAGTAAAAGGGATATGAGACAAGATTGTGTTGCTTCTTGTACGAGTTACTGAAAAATAAAGTATTCCACATTTTAAGAACATGCATCTGTTTACTGACTTGTATAAGCTCGTGGTCACTGTTTCTAATCATTTAACATAATTCATAACACCCAACCTACACGTGGCAAAGCTCCTTGCATAGGATAACCACACAAATGGAAGACAAAACAAAGACAAAAGCAAACAAAACTCTGAGCTTGTCAAAATTTGTCCTTGTTTCTTTAAGCACTATCTCCTGCCAACCTTTGCTGGGAGCTGCTGTCCTCGTTGCCGCTTAAGTTTCAGCTGCTTGTGTGTGTTTTCCCCTCAGGTGTGGACTGACATTGCCTCGAGGTATTTTAAGTGGGGGAAAAAAAACACTTGAGGCTTAAAATACAACACCCCCAGTGATATCTATACCTTTATAAGAAACTCTTGAAGGAAGACCCAGAGGAATGACTCTCTCAGGGTTAGATTTCAGATACAAAAGGTCAAAAATTATCTCTATTCCTGAAATTATATCAATTGTGGGGTTGTTTTTGTCCCTCTTCCACAAATGCCAAAACCCAGACAGAGCAGACAGAGAGCAACAGGAGAAGTTAGTGTGAAATACACAGTTCTCTTCTTTCACGTGACCTCTAAGGTTAGAAGAAGTCCACTCTTCTCAGTTCCTCCAAGATGGATTTTAGGACAATTAAGGCTGGCTGTGAAAAATCCTCTCTGGGTTAGGATGCCACCAGGGAGCAATCTTCCTGTGAAAAGTCACAGCTCCTTTCCCACAGGCAAAGCCTGAAAGGATTGTGCTCTCTGTGAAACCCAAGCTGACCAATGATTCTGGGAGAATATTATTCTAATTTTGAAACTATCAGCACAGAAAAGGCAGACACGCCCATCTGAGCCTCAGCATGGCACAAAGACTGCACAGGAGACTGTTTAGTCCGACCTTCTCTGGATTGTTTCCAGATTCCATAAGCAGGTGCCCAACAATCTAACACTGTGTCTTCCCTGTGTTTATTTTGATATCATAAGACTCATCTTGTTCATGAAAAGACAGAGCCTGTGAAGGAAAATCAGAGCAATCAGGAAAAGGATACAGAACATGGAGAAGCTTGTCTGAGATTTCAGGGAGTCAAAATGGTGGAAGTTGTGATAGTTGGTGAGTGAGGCTTCAATAGTAGAGACAACTGCAGGAGCAGGGGACCCATGGAAAGGGACAGTGACAGAGGCTGAGTACTCCTCTGAAAGCATATTTGAGAGCCAATGAGGCAGGGGCATCCGAAGATGCCAGCAAAATGTTTTCTGATACATTCATTCATTATTGGTACTGAAGGTCACAGACTCACAGAGTCAGAAACTTTGATATAATGACAGTTAATATCAGTGCTGGAGACCGTAGAACCCCACCCCACCCCCAAAGAGTCAGGCATGAACGAACACAAATTCCACAAAATGCTGTAGGTACTGAGAGTTCTCTGTCTCTCTTCTCCTAGGCTTTGCCAACTGTTTTGCTTGAACTCTGTGCTCACATAAACTGCTGCCTCATTTAGCCATGGTCAAAAATATTGGGCAGAGTCAAGGTGAACAGCAAACAAAAAGCTTGGAGAGCCTCCAGGAAGAAAGCTGAAGGCATTAGTCACCAGAACCATAAATGAAAGGACTGTGCGAGGCTTCGCTTCTTCAGCTCCGGTCACCTCTGCTGTTACTTAGTAACCAGTGCTGAGCATTTGTCTTGAGCCTCTCATGAAGGACAAAGGAACAGAAACCAACCCTATCCGTCTTCTTCATCTTGAATCCACCAAGAAAATATGACACAGCTTCTATCATCTCCCCTCAAAGGGATTTCAAGATGCAGCTAACTATCACGTTACACTCCTTAGTATGTACAATCAATGTCTGTTCATCAAAAACAAAATAAAAAGACTGGCAGAGGCTGAACAGTGAGAGGCCACATGGTCCACATCATCCCATCAGTGGAGACGACTTTTTTCCCCATTGTTGATAGAAGAAGGACATAGATTTCTGTCTTATTTAAAGTATGAAAAAAAATGTATCTAGATAAAATATTTGGGAGTTTAAAAGTTGAGTTACTAGTAAAATATACTCCTTAGGTCCACAAACTTTATCTAAACAACTTGCTTTTCTGGAAGAAAGTTTTTTCTCTGACAGACCAAGACAAAAATATTTCTCATAAGTATTAAAGGGCAAAGGGTCATTTCTAAATCATCCATTTCACAGAAAAGAAACAAAGATTCAGAAATCAGGAAAGATTGACCTTGGTAGCTACTTAGTAGCTTCCCTAGTCTTGGGATATTGTACTTGTTGTTAGTTATATTTATACAATGCCACAATGTCTGTCATGTGCACAGCACCATGGTAGGGCTATGATGAATTGAACCCAAGAGAGACCTGGTTTCCACTACCCTTGAGCAAATATGGAGGTCACTGTTCATCAGATATCTACCATGTGAGGACAGCCAGGTCCACAAACATTACTTTATGGTTATGTATATTCCTTTCCTCAGTCTTCAATTGAGGAAACTAGGACAGGAGACAGTCATGCAACTGCCTCGAATTACATAACTCATTGAAGGAGAGACCAGATTGTAACTCAATGGTATCTAAATCTGAGATCTTGGCTCTTACCAAGACTCCATCCAAAGCTATGTATGCCATCCGGAAACTTTCAACTGAACTCTATGAAAAGCAGAATTTTATCGACTTGGAAGTACTTTTCCAAAGTTGTCCACAAAACTGCACTGCCTTAGGTATCTTTGAAATGAGAAGGTACAGGATGGGGGGTTTCCTTTGGAGTTGGCCTATCTAATGCATAGAGAGAAGTGAATGAGGTGTATCTTGGGTTTCATCTCACACTGTGACTTTAAGGAACAAGAATAGCAACAAACCCAACTTTTCCCTGTTTTCCTTGGCATTCAAATGAGCAGAAACTGATAAACAGACTGCAAATGAAAAAGATTATCAATGTCCTAGAAAAAATGCATGTGAACTTTGAAGAGCTGAGGAGATGACAGTGATTTTCAGGCTGGTGTTGAAGTTTAGGCAAAGGTGTGTGTTTGTATACAGTGACTAAGCCTGTGTGCACAGGAAGCAGCCACTCCAGATGGCTGAAAATGTGGTGATGTTGGCAAACACATGTAATGATTGGCACTCTAAAAGAGAAACAGATGTCTCCTCCTTAGAAAGATTTTAGAATAACTTGCCTGCTGACCTATTCAGACCTCTTTAACTGGATCTCTGCATCTGTCATACAGGGACACTGTTGACGCTTCAACACACTACACTGTGTCCCAGGAAGGAAACAGAGCACCAGCAAAAGGCAGCCAGTCTTCAAGTGTATATATACAATAGATAAACAAAAAATAAACATCCTACAAAATTTTATGTATTTTGCAGATTGCATAACATGGCAAAGGCTCACACTAATTTTATGTCTTAATCAAACAAGATTACCACAAACCAGAATATTAACCCAAGAACACAACAAAATCAGACCTGGTGAACATCAGCCTATCTGGGAACCACACCATGCTCATTCTCCTTGAGCAATGTTCTCCAGTAGCTTTAGTGTAAGTGTAGTCTTCCTGCTTCTAGCTTCCTCTCTGGGTTCTGAAAGCTGTGCACTAGTGTGATAGGGTCAGACACATCTGGAGTTTGAGAATGCTCATCTAAGAGACCGTCCATGCTTTCCCAAGGGCACGTGGAACTTGACAGCAATGAATGTGACCTCATACAAAAACATAAACTTCTTTTAAAAATTATGAGTTTTTTTAAAGTAATTGTTTTGTAACTCAGTTGCATGGTTCAAACACGAATTTTACAAATGACAAAGTTGCATTGCTATGCTATTCAAACACATGTATGATCTCCCATCCTGTGGACTGTGGATTAGACAACCATGGATTAAGGTGTGCCCATGACAATTATTTATCCACTGTATCTCAGAGAAGCCATAACATTAAACATTGTTGATAGACTCTAGGTATGAAATAACACATGAATGTCTTTATTTCATGAGGGAATAGCATAAATAATAGAAGTTATTAGCTTTCATGGTGGTCAGGTTTCCTAATCTACTAACTCACTTCCCAACTAACAATTCTACGGCCTGACTCAGTAGATAAATGAAAGCCAGCCCCAGACGCGGAGGAAGTTTGTTGCTCATCACCTCCAACTGGGAAGCCAGTGAGTAAGTGTCACAGTAGAAAGAATGGCCATCTATCTCTTGCTTAGTCAGGGAAGGTTTTACAGAAAACATGGGAAATGGTCCCAACTGAAGCTATTTAAAGACATCCTGACTTTTAAAATTTCTCACTACCTATTTTTTCTTTTTTTTTCCTTTCTTTTTCTTTTTTTTCGAGACAGGGTTTCTCTGTGTAGTCCTGGCTGTCCTGGAACTCACTCTATAGACCAGGCTGGCCTCAAACTCAGAAATCCGCCTGCCTCTGCCTCCCAAGTGCTGGGATTACAGGCGTGCGCCACCACTGCCTGGCCTCACTACCTTTTCTTAAGGTCTTTTCTCCCGTCTGTTTTTCAGGTCCTAGAAGTTCTCCAGAAGAGAACACAGCCTTCTAATGGAGACAGCACAAGAAAACAGCAGTGAGCCCTAGAGGGGTCAGGATGTGGTGATAAGACACACCTGTGCTTGCTTGATCCAACTGGAACCAGCCTTTGGGACTCACGTGCTGAGTGCTAGAAAGCCAAACAGAACTCTGGGGCACATAAGTGAGAGACTGGTTGGTGGGACAGGGCCAGGGAAAGACATTAAAAAGTCGAATTTTAGAAAGAGCTCAAGCTGAAGCCAGTCCTGGGGAAAACTGGAGGTCAGTAGAAGGGCCTAAGCGTCGTCCCCTCCTCATCCTTTGCTGCGCTTTCATGGACACCAGCTCCTCTCCCAGCAGTTCCATACCCCATCCTCCCAGCCACCTGAAACAACAAACCCTTCAAATCGCTACTAAGTCTTGTGTGTACAGTGGAGGCTCAATGTGCACAAACGTAACATATTCTGACTTTCGAAACTGGGATTGACACTAATGCTTTCTAAAATATTAAACCATAAATAATTCATTGGCTTATGTTAAGGTTCCAATGGCTTCATAATAAAAGCCAGACCAGGATATACCCTACAGCAAATGTTGGCGTTCACACCTACTTTTATCCCCAACAACGATTCCATAATTACTTCGAGGGTAGAATGCATTGAAGGGCCATATTGCTATTCTTCATACACTCCTTTTATTCTATCTTTGGTCTAGATCAATTGTGACCCAATCTCAGTGTGTTTAATACTTACACTGAGTGAAAGAATCCTCAAAGACATCTAACTGTACTTCATAGCTGAGTGAGTACTTTTAAGAAGATTTAAAAATCTAAATCATGTATTGTACACATGTACATGTATGCATATATGCACATGCGTGTGGGAGCCAGAGGTTGATAATGGGCATCTTCCTCACTCACTCTCCTTGATTTTTGAGACAGGATCCCTCACTAAACCTGAAGCCCACCAATTTCATTAGACTGGCTATGCCTCAAGCCCTAGGGATCCCCATATTCCCACCTCCTCAGCCTGAGATGATAGGTGTGCACTACCGTGCCCAGGTTTTCTTTACATGGGTGCTAGTGAGCAAACTCAACATCACACACTGAGCCATCTCCCCAGACTCTTAGGAAAATTCTTTGTCTCAATGGACTTTTTTTTCATCTAGTTTCAAATTTTGAATATGCCCAGCTGCAAAAGTCACCTCCATGTACAATGGCATATACTTTTTCTGCATAGAGAATCTGTTGCTTTGAAACTTTCTCTAAAGAAATTGGAAGTAGAGGTGAAACTGTCTAAAGAACAGAGGGAAGTAGGGGGAGGAGAGGGATCATAAGCAGTAGGGAAGGAGAACGTGGAGGGAATAGATTCAGTGTAAAACATGTATGGAATTCAAAAATATACATATAAATAAATATTAAAAGGAAGATGGAGAAGGAGGAGAGAAAGAAGGAGGGAGAAAAGAAAAAGCAAGCAAGCTACTGGTAAGAGAAGTTTGGGATCCGGGACTACTCTCAGCCCATTCTGACAGGAAGACATGACTCATGAAGAACTGAAACACCTATCCCAGCTCACAGCCAGAGGTGACAACTGTTCTCCTGACCAAGGTGAAGAGTCTGCAAGTTCTGTGCTTTCAGGCTGTTTTCAGGTCATGTTCTAGAATAGCTCTCTGAAGAGCAAAGGTCATAATCTTCCATCACCACATCCTGGACCGGGGCAGAGTCCTGAGTCCTGTGTGTGGTCCACCTTCAAGGGTAAAGGGAAGGAAGCTATGAAGAGCCACTTGTACCAACATTCACACTCAAAGCATCGATCCTGAACTCAGGCAAATATAAAAGAAATATGGAGAACCTGGAAAGAATGTGAAGGAGAGCTGTTAAGATGGCTCGGCAGTCACAGATACTCGCTGTTCTTCTAAAGGACCAAGTTCCACTTGCAGTACTTTCAGTAGGTGGCTCACACAAGCCTGGAACTCTAGGGAGTCACATATCACCTTCTGGCCCCACCAGAAGTATCCTTTTCCTAAACAAACTGTCCCTATTTCTATGATTAAAACAAAGCAGTATGCAGAGTAATAGTTTCATGATGGCTTTTTCATACATGTGTTATCACTTTGTCCTGCTCATGTGCTCCCCTCCTTATTTTCCCTGTCCCTGCTCCCACCGGTCCTCCTTCTGTCTTTATGTCATGTGTATTTAAAGTCTGGATTCCAGATATGAGAGAAAACATGTCTGTCTCCTCTTGTCTCACCTCTCTTGCTCCTCCCTCTTGTTGGTCTACTCGCCTTTCTGGAAGCATTCCCACCTCTAATCTCAGGTCATAGATAAATCTAGATCCCCCAAGGAGAGAAAGCATATAGTGGTTGTCTTTCTGAGTCTGGCTAGCATGAAGATCTCATTCATCTCTCTCTCTCTCTCTCTCTCTCTCTCTCTCTCTCTCTCTCTCTCTCTCTGCGTGTGTGTGTGTGTGTGTGTACATGAGCACATACCTATTTGTATGTGTCTATATCCATGTATGTGTGCTAGTGAAATACTTTGAAGGTCATTCTGAAGTAGTCCATAAAGACTTTAATGTCCAGAGTAAAGGAAATGTCTTAGTCAGTGTTGTACTGCTGTGAAGATACACCATACATTCTTTCATAAGAGTTGCCTGCTTACAGAGTTCTAGCCGGTTATCATCATGGCAGGAAGCACAGCATTTGAACAGTAGCTGAGAGCTACATCTTGATCCACAGACTGAGAAATGGGGTGGGGACTGGCAAGGGCTTTTGAAATCACACTTTCTCCAACAAAGCCACACCTCCTAATTCTTCAGAAATAGTGCCACTCCCCACAGCCAAGTGTTCCACTATAAGCACCTATGGGGACCATTCTTATTCAAACCACCACACTCCACTCCCTGACTCTCATGGCCTTGTAGCCATATCATACTGCAAAATGCATTTATTCGGACTTCAAAAGGCCCCAAAGTTTATCACAGTCTCAATATTGTCTGAAAGTCCAATTGCCATAGCCTTCTGAGACTCATGGCAATCTCTTAACTGTAACCCTCTATAAGATCAGAATAAAAAAGCAGATCACAAGCTTCTAACATACCATGGCACAGAATATACATTACCATTCCAAAAGGGAGCACAGTGAGGAAATACTGGACCAACACAAGACTGAAAACCAGCTGGGCAAACTCCAAACTCTGCAGCTCCATGTCTGATGTCAAGGCACTGTTTAGATCTCCACCTCCTTTCAGCCTTGTTGACTGCAACTCACTTCTCTCTCTTGGGCTGGTTCCACTCCATGTTGGCAGCTTTCCTCAGCAGGTATTCTGTAACTCTGAAATCTCTCACATTTTGGGGTCTCGAAGGCAATCCAGGCTTCAAGTTCACAGCTTCACGCAAATGGACTCTCTGGGCCTCCCTGCAGGGACATCTCTGCTGGGCTTCCGTGGCTTTCCTTGACCATGGATGGAGATCCACAACCTTTTTCTTGTATCCTTGACTCTAAATCTAGAACCACGTGGCTGAAGTTGTTGAGTTCTGCTACTTGTTGAGCTGGAGCTGGGCCTCTTATTCAGTTACATTTACATCAGCTTCTGTTCCTCATGGTTTCCTTCCCTGCTCACACTTGCCTTAAAATCCTTTTCACAAGGTGGAAGCTTAGTTGGGTGGGGTCTTGTCCTGAGGTCACCACCACCTCTATTCCTTTTAATATCAGACTTTTCTTTATACTTGAACACAGGACTTTGCTCCATTACACTTCCCATGACGCCTTTTCTCCTCAAACTATCCAATTTGTATTTCTCTTTGTCCAGATTGCTCTTTCTCATTATATATTTGCATTGGGGTGATTACTAACCCTTCTCAAACAGTGTCACTCATGATGACCAAAGGTTCACATATGAGCCTGAGGGGCCGTTCTTACTCATGCCACCACAGGAAGACAAGCAAAGGCAGAACATGTGTGTCCCACTTCCCCCTTCATACCAGGTGTGGCTCAGGAACTATACCATCTATGTCTCTAGAAATTTGGGAGCAGCTTTCATCTCTATAGCTGTGGAATTTGTGAGGGATAGCTCTTCATACTCCTGAGACACCATTTGGTATGCAAGCCTTGTGGGAACTCCTGATACATTGCAGTTCAGTCACCCTTGGCTGCTTGTGAAGTCCAGTGCCTCATATCACAGCCAGATGAGCCCTTCCACTCATTTTTATTCCTAGTAACACTCAAGACATAAGGGCACATGTCAGCGGGTAATGTCAGGAATACAGTGGCAAGGAGCTCTTGAAAACTAGAACACACACATGACATTCATTTAAACCATGTACCATGCTGGATAATGTGTTCCTGAGAAACAGATACATTTTGGTACATTATGTGTAAGGAAAGATGCTACTTAAGCACTGACTGCTTTTTAAACTCTACAACAAATTCGTTTGCAAAGGAAATCATCACTGCTTATTAATTGTTGGTGCATTTATTCTGCCTCTTTGGGAGATCTGCAGAAAAGGGAACACAGAAGTGAGAAAATCTAGTGGGTTTCCAATCAAATGGAGGAGCAATACTGTCTACAATGAACTGGAATTGAGCCCTGAAAAGCATCTTGCAGATGAGCTAAGACCATCTCCTTGCATGTAAGGTAGGAGCCTCTGCTGCAGGTCACACAGCTTTCTGCATGAAACTGTGTAGAAGAGTAGTAATTCACTGGGACCAGCAAGGCAGATGAACGTGGAATGTGGAAACATACACACAGAGATGCATAGGCACACACGAGCATGCATGTATCACACACAAATGTAACCAAGGATATAAAGAAAGAATGTGTGTGTGATCAGGGGCAGTCTGGTAGACTGCTTCACCATCCAGGTTAGTTTTCTTGAAGCTGAACAAACGTAAGAGCAGAGCTTTCTCTCTCTTATGTGCCACACATACTTCTTCGTTTTTAAGGAAAGTTGCAAATCTATATTTTACCTGCAAATTTTAACATTAGAAAAGTGAGCCAGGCGGTGGTGGCGCACGCCTTTAATCCCAGCACTTGGGAGGCAGAGGCAGGCGGATTTCTGAGTTCAAGGCCAGCCTGGTCTATAGAGTGAGTTCCAGGACAGCCAGGTAAATGCATGGTAACCTGAGTTCAGTAGTGGAAGGAAGGAACTAACACCCAAGAGTTGTCTTCTGACCTCCACAAGGTGCCATAGCATGGACACACACACACACACACACACACACAATGATAATAGATAAGTACAAACACTCAAAAACCTTACAAAACTCAGTATTATAGTTTATATTTTTAAACCATGTTTTGATTTTTTATATTAACATTTCTACTGATTAGCACTGTTTAAAGTTGACAGCTTCTCTTCAGTTCTAAATGTTCACCAGGGGCCAGAGGGATGGCTCAGTGGTTAAGCACGCTGGCTGCCCTTGCAGAGGACCTAGGTTTGGTACTCAGCATCTGTCAGGTGGTTTCCAGTGCCTGTAATTCTTCTGGCCTCTGTATATACATGACCTACACACATACATACACATGAACATAAAAATCTTTAAAAAGTAAAGAAAGAAATCTTAGCTAGATTGGATATGCTTTTTCTTTTTTCACTGGAATAATGTACCCAGTTTCAAAAAATCATATTTTTAATACATGTAATATTTAAATTAAAAAACCTTTAAAAAATGCAATGAATTGCCAGACTAGATTTCAAATAGCCTTTCTTCTTCACAACACACAGATACTGTGACCACTAGTCACTGCTTACAGTTCAATATTTGTGTTTTTGCAGACACAAAATGGGCCTCAGATCTGCTCAAAGCCAATGTATTTCAATTGTAAAGTTTATCCCAAGAGGAAAATCAGAATAAATTTTCTGTAATAAAAATCACTAATTTGCATTCTACAGCCATCGCTGATTTCTACACTAATGTGGAAGAATTATAGGAAACCATCTCTGAAACACGTCCGTCATTAAGTTTCTCAAGAGACAGCTGCTTAATAGGTTAGAACAGGAGCTGGACTCAGGTGGTCCTCTGTACTGAGAACTCTTTGTGTCAAATTCTGTATTTATCTCCACACAGGACATTAGATCTTTAGATTTTTAGATTTTCATTAAATTTCATAAAGCAGGTGTATTTGTAAGCTGAAACGTCCCTGATATGCACGGTCTGCTTGTAGAAAGAATTGCTCTGTTCCTTCTTTTGGCATGCTTACCTTTCTTCAAAGCAGTATTTTAAAAACTGGCTTTTTAAAAAGTTCTTTGATTTCAGTGCAGCCTACATGGTCAAACCCTGTCCCTCCAAAGGTGGACTGAAAAGAAAACCAACACTTCTTAGAAAGACTTTGGTTTACTTCCAGCTGATGCACGTGCCACTACTAACTCACAGTCCTTCAAATCGAAAGAATTCGTGAACTGGAAATGACCTGGTGGATGACTGAGCCTCTACTTACTTTAAGAAGAGCAATTGAAGCCCGGAGCTGCCTCTTCCGTAGATACAGATGCTTCAGAAGTCAGCACAGCCCTTTCTTCAGGATACGCTCCTAACCTATCAGCAAGTCTTAGGGGGTTAATCCACTTGGGTTCTGCTTAGCACTTCCCATGCTCCATGCTGTGCTTGCTGTTTCCTAGCATAGACTCTTTTCCAGGATGGGGAGCAGGCTCTCTCATGGGTCAGTTTGCCACCATAGGTCTGTAGGCACGTTCACAGATTGACTGTTACAGCAGGTTGCTGACTGGGTGTAGTGGCTCAGGCCTGTAATCCCAGGACTTAAGAGGTGAAGATAGGAGGACCAGAAGTTCAAGACTTTCCTTAGCTTTATAAAGAGTTTGAGGCCAGCCTGGGCTATGAAAAACAAACAAACAAACAAACAAACAAAGCAAACAAACAAAAAACTGTCTCCAAAAATCTAAACAAAAGAGTTGTAGAGATGGCTAAGGGTTAAGAGTATTCATTACCCTTGCAGAGAGGACTGTGATTCAGTCTCCTTTAAGATGATTTTTCTCTAGTATTTTGGAAAACAGATTAACGTAACAGTCATAATAAATTATGTAGAAAATTCTGTATTTGTGCTTTAATACATAGTTCTGAATACCACCTGGTATGCTGCCTTTCTGTGTATCTTTGGACAAACAAACTGGTAACTCCAAGCTTCTAGTCATGTGAAATAAACAAAAGTATGGTATCACTCCAGTGGGTTATAAAGATAGTTTAATGAAATACAGTTCTGTAGCCATCACTGAGCATATGTTGGCTCCTGTTTGTCCTTCTGATTTCAAGTACCCTGGGAGAAGCTTGATTTTCATCCAAGGAAAACACACAAAACACAAACATCATGTAGGCAGAAACGACCTTAAAATAGCCAGTTGATAATTAACCCAGTCCTCAGAAGCAAAAACAGTTTCATAATGACAGAAGAGAAAAGAACTTTTCAATATCATCTCAAAGAGCAGCTGAACAAAGCCCGTCTGACCTCCTTATGGTATCCAGCTGCACTGTTGAATTTTTATAGCCCCACAGATTCCAGATGCATGGGGTCACCTAGGCCATAATCTGCTTAACAATCTAACCAATCATTCCCCATGGGACAGTGAGCTGCACCATCAGAAAGAGGATGTGACAGTCACCAGTACATTTTTGTTCAAACTAACAGGCACAAAGTTTTTTTTAAGTCCAAGTTTCTTGCAGTGGTTCGCTTTCCTAAATTTATTGTAATTGACAAATAAATTATAAAATCATGTTAAAATATAGGGTGACATCTTGACTAATTAAAGAAGAAACGACTTGTTTTAGTTCAGGGCTCAAGGTACAGTCAGCCCATCTTGTAGGGAAGCCGAGCTTTAAACAGTTAGACACATCACATCAGCATAGAGCAATGGGTGGTTGCTATTGTTTAGTTCCCTTTCTCCACTTGTACAGCCCAGAATCCTAGCTAGGGAATGGTGCCACCCACAGTAGGCAGGTCTTCCCTCAACACAATCAGGGTAATACCCCATGGACACACCCATCTATTGGGTGATATTAGACTCTGTCAAGTTGACAACTAATATTAAGCATCACACAACCTTTGTCAGATGTACAGTTTGTCAATATGCTTTCCTGTGCTATGTGCTGCTGGATCCAGTTTGATGCTGTTTTGTGGAGGATTTTTGTATCTATGTTCATCAAGGATGTTGGCCTATAGTTTTCTTCTATTGTGTTCTTGTCCAGCTTTGATAGCAAGATAAATAGCTTGAGAGGAACTGATGCTTGTTCTTCTGGAAATGTTTGGTGGAACCCAATTCCACCATGTGGCTCTTCTCAAATGGCAACTGACTCAAAAGTCATAGCTTGCTGCTGCTCCATCCAGGCTGTCTGTCTCTTCACAATTCAGTGTTATTAGAGTCTATGTTCAAGTATCTGTCAATACCTTTAGGTTATTACATTTTTGGAATCATCCATAATAATCCCTAATGACCATTGAATTTGTATGCTATCAGTTATAATGTGTCTCCTCTCTCATTTTCTTAGCTAGTCTAGCAAAAAGTTTATTCTGTTTGTCTAGCTAGCAAAGAACAAGATTTTTAGCATTAATCATTTGAATTTTTGTCTCTGTTTTTGTTGTTGCTGTTGTTGTTATTGTTTTAATTTCTGTTCTAGTCTTTTTTATACCTTTCCTTCTACCAATTCAGGATTTCAATTGTTCCTTGCTTTTCCAGTTCCTTGAGATGAAAGTAACTAAGTTACTTATTTGAGATCTTTCTATTTTTTTATTTGAACATTGAGGCCTTTAGCATTTCTTGTCTTTGCTATGCTATATCATTTTTTATCTTTGCTATGCTTTGTTTCCATTTAAAAACAAATAATTGAGATTTTTTCTTTTGTGCCCATCATATGGCTTGTCCTGGACATAATTGAGTGTTTATGACAGGTGTACTTAGCAGCATCTGGCCCATGGCCCTATCTGCCTTCCAGAGAAGTGTCCAAGAACATCCAGACACATGGCCTTGCTGGCTCCCTCACCACCACAACCCAAAGAGTCCTGTGGACATCAAGGACATTCAGCAAACACCAGGGTTAAAGGGCAGTGTAAGAACACAATCAACAAGAGCCATGGCAATGTTGTACCACCAGAGCCTAGCTATTCTACTGCAGCAAGCTCTGGATATCCTAATACAGCCGAAGCATAAGAAGATGACCTTAAATCCAATCTTACAAAGATGGCAGAGGCCTTTAAAGAGGAAATGAATAAATCCCTTAAAGAAATATAGGAAAATATAATCAAACAGGTGAAGGAAATGAATAAAACTGTTCAAGACCTGAAAATGGAAATAGAAGCAATAAAGAAAACACAAGCTGAGGCAGTCCTGGAGATAAAAATCTTGGGAACAGAACTGAAAATACAGATGTAATCATTACCAACAGAATACAAGAGATAGAAGAAAGAATATCAAGTGTAGAAGATACAATTAGATAAATCAATAAATCTAAAGATTTCACGATACAAAGCATCCAAGATATCTGGGACACTATGAAAACACCAAACCTAAGAATAATAGGAATAGAAGAAGATTCCCAGCTACAAGGTCCAGAAAATACTTTCAACAAAACCATAGAAGAAAATTTCCCCAACCTAAAGAAAGATGTGCCTATATACATACAAGAAGCTTTAAAAACACCAAATAGATTAGAGCAGAAAAGAAAATCTTCCCACACAATAATCAAAACAGTAAATGTACAGAACAAAGAAATAATATTAAAAACTTCAAGGAAAAAAGGCCAAGTAACATATAAAGGCAAACCTATCAGAATTATACCGACTTCTCAACAGAGACTCTAAAAGCCAGAAGCACCTAGGCAAATATCTTGCAGACTCTAAGAGATCATAGATGTCAGCCCAGGACTATTATGCCCAGCAAAGGTTTCAATCACTGTAGATGGAGAAACAAGATATTCCATGACAAAATCAAATTTAAACAATATCCATCCACAAATCTAGCCATCCAGAAGATTCTAAAAGGAAAATCTCAACCCAAGGAAGCTAACTACAAAAACACAGCAAATAAATAACCCTATGCCAGCAAACCAAAAGGAGGAAAACACACACACACACGCACACATACACACACCACTACCATCACCACCACCAGTAATTAACAATCATTGGTCATTAATATCTCTCAACATCAGTGAACTCAATTCCCCAATAAAAAGACACAGGCTAACAGAATGGATACATGAACAGGATCCATCATTTTGCTGTATACTAGAAACACACTTCAGAAACAAAGATAGACACTAGTTCAAAATAAAGGGCTGGAAAAAGGTTTTCCAAGTAAATGGTCCCAAGAAGCAAGGTGGAGTAGCCATTCTAATGTCTAACAAAATAGACTTTCAAGCAAAAGTGATCAAAAGAGAACGAGAAGGACATTTCATATTCATCAAAGCAAAAATCCACCAAGATGACATCTCAATTCTGAACATCTATTCCTGAAATGTAAGGGTACATTCATAAAAGAATCATTACTAAAGCTCAATTCACACATCAAATGCCACACATTAATAGTGGGAGACTTTACCAGCCCACTCTCACCAATGGACAGATCTTTGAAACAGAAACTAGAGAAAAGAGAAATAATGAAACAGATGTTATGAATCAAATGATCCTGACAGATATGTCTGGATCATTTCATCTAAACACACACAAAAAAGTTCTTCTCAGCACCTCACAGAACCTTCTCCAAAACTGACCAAATAGTTTGTCATAATGCAAGCCTCAACAGATACAAGAAAATTGAAATACTTCCTTGTATCTTATCAGATCACCATAAATTAAAGCTGGAATTCAACAACAACACAAACAACCAACAGCCTACAAACTCATGAAACGTGAACAACTCTCTACTCAATGAGGTTTTCCCAAGGAAACAGTCCCAAGAAGCAAGCTGGAACAGCCATTCTAGTACCTAATAAAATAGACTTTCCGCCAAAAGTAATCAAAAGAGATGGGAAAGGACACATCACACTCATCAAAGGAAAAACCCACCAAGATGATGTCTGAATCATTTACTTGGAAAACTGGGGGGGGGGGGG